>NC_036647.1:2665277-2801325 GCF_002806865.2 Cucurbita pepo subsp. pepo
CCCCCCCCCCCCCCCCCCCCCTTAATTTTCCTCCAAAAATCAGCTGCGCCAACCGAAAAACGAGCTGACAGCTCGATGCTTAAGGGAAGTTTTAAGGAACAAGAAAGAGGAATTGAAAGTCGAATACCATAATAAAAAATAAAAAAAATGGCGTAGAAGGAAAAGTACCTTGGCTTCATAGATGCGCGGGCCATGATATGCAAGTACCTTCTCGCCTTCGGAGTAGAGGCTGGAATTTGAGGGCGGAGAATCGCCGATGGACATGTCGCCGTTGGTGGCTGTGTCGTCCTTGGAGGAGTTTACCATTCTTGAACACTCAGAGATAGCCAGAGAAGCAGCTAGATACCAGGCTCGACCACTTCCTCGTGAGGTCGCGTGGCGCTCTGACGAGTGCGGAATAGAGCGGGAACTCCCATCGCCTCTGTTTTTTCTTTTTCTTTTTTCTTTTTTCTTTTTTCTTTTTTCCTTGTCCTTTTCGTTTCCCCCTTTCCTTAATATTGGATAATTAATTTTGTTTGTTTTTTAGAAACAGAAACCGCTACTACATCTTGTTGACTTTTTAATTCCATTAATTCGTCCATCAGGTTCCATACCTATGGATACTTTCTATAGGTTGGTCGTTATTTTTGTACATTTTAAATTTTAAAAAAACTATATATTATCTATTAAAATAAGATACACGGCTCATAGGCGAAGAATGCAATCATTTAATAACTTTTTAACCACAAAATATATTTTATATTTTCAATATATGGATAGGAAAATAATCATTTAAGATTTTTTTTAAATTAATAAACGACATAAAACCTTTGATTGTTTGGGCCTTGGTTTTGTGACAAGTGTAGCATGTGTGGAATGATCCATAATCAACAAAAGAACAAAATAAATAAACTACAGAATTTAGAAGAATTAACTTTCTGGTGTTTGAAAATTTTATTTAATTTACAGTTGGGCTGCGCGCGACCTTGGGTTGATCTGGACCGTCCATCCTCAGTGGTGGGAGGAAGTGACGTCAGGAGTGGGGCCAGAGTCCTTAGTGCCTCGAACGCCACCGACTGCTCAATGGCTCCGATCTTCAGCGATGGCCGCCGAGGCAGAGTCCATGAGGTTGAGTGGTCTGGCTTCGGCCATTGCTAGCCGTACTTGAAAAGATGATTTAATTGTACCAAAGGCTTAAACTTTTTATTATTATTATTTTTTTTTTTTGGTTGGATATTAGCAGAAAGAAGAACAAGGGGTGTCCAGTTCTGTAGGAGGATTCTCCCCGCAAACAAGATTAAATCGTGAATAAAGAAGATGGAATCTTTTACTGTGAATCACACGCCAAAAATTAAAAAAAATAATAATAAAAAAAGGGGGAATTTATTCTAATAAATTATGGAGAATTTAGTGATTTAATGAGAAATAGTTGCAATGGCATCCATGAATTAACGAATATGAAGTAAATTGAGGGAAAAGGATGGAATTTAAACTAAAATTGATTCCAATATGGACGAAGAGAGGGGAGGGAGTTCAAAAGTAACACGTGGGAAGTTGGACCACCCCTCCTCCTTTCTCCTTCCTACCATTCAAATACTATTTCTTTTTCTTCTTATTTCCAATGGAGCTGATTGAGTTTCAAATATTCATTTAATTAAATTTATTTTAATCATCACCTTAAACTTTTACTTAATATTTGTTTTTTTTTTTTTTAAGTAAACCATTTTAAATATGTTTTTATATTTATTAAAAATGAAATTTAAGGTATGTTTATATTTAGTTTTTTTAATATTATAAATCAATTTAAGTTTGGTCTTATATTAATATTTTTTTAATTATTTTTCTTAGCTATAGGATATTTTTTGATCGGGAATAAAACTCTAAGAAAAACAAAAGGTTAAGTCCCATATTGAAAAGCTACGATAATATAGAATATTCGAAGCTACAATAATATAAATTAGAATATTGTAGACATTATAGATACAAAACAATAAATGAATACTCAATTACGATTTATACGTATAGATAGAATTTATGGTTGTTTGGAGCGTAACGAGACTTTCGAAGATCAAGGATTATCAAGAATATGTTTTTTTTTTTTTTTTTTTTTTTTTAAGAAAAATAAAATATAGAATTAAATATTAGAGATGCAATACCTGAGAAAGAGGGGCTATACATATTATTATATATATATAAAAAAAAGGGATTTTATTTCAAAATAAAACTATTAAAAAAAATACTATTTAGATTTTATCTATTAATGTTTAATTGTAAATTTAAGTACATATTTGAACTGTAGTGCTTAAATTTTGTTTTACATACATAATATTAAAAATATGTAAAATCCAAAATTGAGTATTAACTTTCATTTATTTGTATGAAAGTTGACCATCTTAAATTAAAAAAAAAAATTAAAAAAAAAAAAAAACCTTTTTTATGCAACAGGAGGAGTTTTAACTAACTAAAATTAATTTATTTAAATAAGGTCCCAATTTTTTATATTTAATATAATGGATTTCAACAAAAATTCAAAATTGTAAAAATTAATCTATTATATATAAATGAAAAAAATTCCCGTGCTAAAATTTAGGAAAAGTGGCTTTGGAGTCAAACACTATCTCCACAAAGGGGACCCACATCGGAAAGCTTCTTTCACCGTCCATGGCCACCCATCGCCCTTATATAAAGAACCCAACCACAGTTTCAATGCAAGTAGAGAGATGCCAAACCAATCCTTTTTCTTCTTTCTCCTGCTCCGTTCTTTATGCTCTCGCCGAATCTAAACTCTCCGGCGATGCCCAAGATGAAGAACTCCTCTTTACTTCTAATCATGGTGCTAATGGCCGCCACACGGTTTCTTCCTCTCGTGGATTGCAGACCGCTCCGATCCGGTTCAACGATAGAGCACCAACGTACCAATAACGGCTCTGCTATTTCCGACTCGGAAATAGCAGCATCGTCGCCAGAAGATCCCGGTAGCCACTCGAGCGGAGACGGCGGCGTAGCGTTTACGTTGGCTTCGGGACCGAGCAGGAAGGGTGCTGGCCATTAAACCGAACATATTCTTTCCCCATTTCATATTGCCAATTTTCTTTTTTCAAAAGTGTAAAAATTCAATTTTCAATTTCTAAACATTGCTCCACGTAATAATAATTATTTAGTTCATACTGTAATTTCTCTGCCTATTATAAATTATGCGACACCAATATTTTTACGACATGTTCTACGTCATGTTTGCATGTTATTATCATGATCGAGGTCTCAAATTCCACCAAAATTATTTGAAACTACAGATTTAAAAATAATTAAATAATCTTCAAAACTATTTTTTAATACATTATTCTCATCTGCCTTTTTAGTTTTAAAATATTTAAATTACACAAAATTTAGATTACATTTATTTTAATTTTTAAGGACTTAGATATGTATATTTATTAAATAAGTTATGACCCAATAGCAGAGGTTGAATAAATACAATCGAAATATTTTAGATTTTAAATATTTAAAAATTAGGACAAATTAAATAAAAGTAGATTACTAATTCTTTATTTTATTGGGTGGCTGAACTTTATGTGAAAGAATACGTCGAATTAATTTTGAACAATATAAATTATATTTTTTTAATATTACAATATATCCTTCAAAACTGATTTTTTTTTTTTTTTTTTTTTTCTTAATATAAGATATTTATTTGATGGATTGTCAGATACAGGTACTTCCTTGTACATGCAACTTACAAGTACTAAAACGGTTAAGCTCCATTAATGATGGCACGATTTTCAATCGAACAGTTTGTGGATGATAGGACGGGCTTTTGCACATAGCTTCAAGAGGCACCGCCTTGGGCATGGTGACGCCTCTCCCCTCCCTCATATCCACTATCTCTTCGCCAACCCTCTCCCACTCGTAGCACTGAATCAACGCAGCCAGCGTCAACCCCATTGTTCATTGCGCCATAACTGACCCAGGACACGATCGTCGTCCAACTCCAAATGGAACCAACTTGTACAACATATCGCCTTCAGACTCCAGGTGTCTGTCTGGATTGAACCGCGTGGGGTCTTCCCATTGATTAGGATCTCTGTTGGAAAGAGGGATAGTAAAAGAGATAGGAATAGATAAAATAGATAGAAGCTGCAGTGCTTTATTAATGTCTACTGACTTGATGCCTAGAGGGTTACACAATTCAGTATTTATACCTAATACACTGGACCAGAAATAGTAAATCATACAAATCTAGATAAATTCAAATCTACTAACAATCTCCTAAAATCTCCTAAAATCTTGGTAGTTTGAATATTTGAATCATATCCCAACTACTTCAAATCATATCTTCATTTTGAATACTTTGAATCATATCTCAACAATCTCTATGGAGGGCCCATGCATTAAACAACACAATTGTGTCTCGAGGTATTTTGTAATTGCTTATGGTGCAATCGTCGGAGGTAAGATGCGGCACTAGCAATGGGGAAGCTGGGTTTAGTCGAAGAGTCTCTAAGATCACTGCTTGAACATATGGTAACTTAGACGCGTCTGATTCATCCACTAGTTGCTCTTGTCCTATTTGAGTGTCCACCTCCTCTCTAGCCTTATTTAGTATATCGGGATTGTTGAGCAAGTGAGCTAGAGCCCATTCCATCGTCACAGCTGATGTTTCCGTTCCGGCTAATAGTAACACCGGCAAATTTTATACAGACGCGTTTTAAAAATTTTGAACAGAATTATGAAAGGAAAAGTCTAAAAACGACAGTCGATTAACAGTGGGCTTGAACCGTGACCTGTGTTGGATGATGGAAGTCCCACATCCGCTAATTTAGGGAATGATCACGGGTTTATAAGTGAGGAATACTACCTCCATTGTCATGAGGCCTTTTGGGGAAGCCCAAAGCAAAGCCATGAGAGCTTATACTCAAAGGTGACAATATCATACTATTCTGGATATTCTCGAGAGTGGTATTCGTCTAACAACCTGAACCATTACTTTGATTATTTGATCATTATAGTAGGTAGGGTCTGACTCTTGTAGGGACAGCAAGTTATCGATCATGGTGTCCCGTCCTTCTTCTTGTTGCTGCGATGCTGGTCGATCAGTCCCTGCAAGAACGTGTCCATCCTCTTTCCAAGTTTCAAAAGCTTCCGCTCGAACGCCTTCGAAATCCAATTCAAAATCGGAATAAAATCTCCTGGATACGATACGCCTGCCACGGACGCAGCCTGTTTAATCATTTCTCTGAACTGCCTCGCCTCCTCCTCGTCCGTCACATCGGAACCGAAGTACCTCTTTCCAGCCGCGATTCTCATCGAGATGTTGAACGTAAGTTCCGAAATCAGAGATTGCATGTCTACCTTCGAGAATCCATGGACCGAATTCCTCGATAGCTTTCTTAGTAACCGTTGCAGTTCCTCCATCCGGATCCCAGCGAATTGGTTGAGACGAGACGCTGAAAATATCTCCATTGCGCCGATTCGGCGGAGGTTACGCCAGTGGTCGCCATACGGCGACCCGACCACCGTAGTACAGTTGTAGGCGACGAGTTTGCCGACTAGAAATTTAGGACGGTTGGCCAGAACAGCGTCGTTCTTAGTGAAGCACTCCTCAACGGCCTCCGACGATGAGACGACCACCACGAGGCGAGAGCCTAACCAGAGAGAGAAGACTGGTCCGTATTTTGCAGAGAGGTTCTGGAAAGTTCGGTGGACAGGGACTTTGAGATAATGGAGGTGACCGATGATGGGAAGAGACGGCGGAGTAGGCGGTAAGTTTCTGCGACGGCGGAGGTTGAAAAGAAAGAGGAGAGGGATAAGAAAGAGGAAAAGGCAAAGCAGAGCGTGAACCTCCATAGCTGTGCTCGTCTGGAGGGAGAGTGGGCCAAGGTCAGCTATATATACGGAGAAGTGGGCTCCACGTTTTATAACCCACCCACCTGCTTCAATTCTATGGCGTACTCTTTTGTTTTTCCTTCTTCAACGTTTTTAAAGATCATTATTTTTCCTTATTTCTTTCCTTTTTAGCTTTCATTTTTTTTTCTACGAATTCTTTGAGAATATCAATTTCATTTTCTTTTGCAAATATACACTGCAATGCCTGAATTTAAAATTAAAAAAATGAATCAAATGGTAGATGGTTAGGGAATTAGAAAATGAAAGGAAAATATAACAGGAAATAAATTGTAGAAAAGAAAATGAATTTATAATTTAAAAGAAAATTAAAGAAAATAAAATAATAGAAAAATAAATAAATGAAATGGGAAAAGGACAATAGAAATTGAGATGAAAAAAACAAACCAAAAAAAATTCACAGTATTTTCTTGCCGCGTTCTATTGCACGTGTGCAATATCCTCAAGTACTTTATGTCTTCTTCATAAATGGTCACGCATCCATACAAAAGCTAGTCAACCCACCGCAATCTACTGTTCTTGTTATCGGTGATGGGTTGGAGAGGAATCTGACGTTAGCTAACAAATGAGAAGATCATAGGTTTGTTATTATTGTACGAATTTTTCTTTGGAGAAAACAAAAGTAAAATATAGGATTTATGTTCAGAACTGATAATATCCTATAATTGTGGAGGTTCGTGATTCCTAGCATTTCATGTACTTGTCTTCTAACATTCGACGTCTCTCTCGCCATAACCATCAAACTTCTAAACTTTGTGGACGTGTAGAAGGGACCGGAGTATTCTTGAAGTTTCGTTGAATGCTGAGTTAGGGACATGAGTATTTTTTACTATTGGGCTAAGTGTTAATTCATACCTCAAAAGGATCTTATAGATGGTCGTATATGACTAAGAGCGAGTCTTACATATGAATCTAAAATTCATAATAAGCCTAAATAAAACAAATAGGAAAAGGATAGTTAGAATATCTTTTAACACTCCTATCCATACAAAAGAATCAAAGAACTAAAGAACACGTGAAAAGAATTCGCCACTAGTAAAATATAGATTAGCTTGCAAAATCGATTTAAGTTTGAGGTATAATTTGATAATTATATAAAATTTCAAACTTAGCTATTGTTTAATATAGAGTATTTATTTCATTGGTTAATCAAGCCGAATAAGCCCAATGAGCTGCGATTGGTCCTATATACCTTTTTGGGGCCAATTAATTGACCCAACATTGACAATGAGGTTGGCCACTCGATTAACATCTAAAAAATTTATAGATAAAATATTCTTGAAATAATATAATAAGTTATAGACAAGATACAAAAAGACAAATAGATTATAAAACATATTAATAGATACAATAAATTAAACAAGCTACTAGACAAAGATACAAACATCTTTTTATCCTACTTGAAATATAATACCGAAACTAAAACAACTTCATTTTTTTTTTTAAGGTAAATCTGGTGCTTCATTGTATATGCAGCTCAAATCTCGTACACTACAAGAGGAGAGATTACAGATGCATATTGGTTATTAAATGTACACAATACCTATCAATCCAATAATTTTCAATTAAAAAGGTTGTGGATGATAGGACGAGGTTTGCACATAGCTTCCAGTGGAACAACCTTGGGCATGGTGATACCTCTTCCCTCCGCCATATCCACTTTCTCTTCGCCAATCCTCTCCCACTCGTAACATTGAATCAACGCCGCCAGAGCCAACCCCACCACTCGTTGCGCCATGCCCGACCCAGGGCAAGATCGTCGTCCGATTCCGAATGGAAGGAACTTGTGCGCGTGATCACCTTCTGACTTTCGGTGTCTTTCGGGATTGAATCGCGTGGGATCTTCCCACTGACTGGGATCTCTATGGATGGCCCACGCATTAACCAACACAATTGTGTCACGTGGTACTTTGTAGTTGCTTATTGTGCAATCGTCGGAGGTGAGATGCGGCACTAACAACGGAGCAGCTGGGGTCAGCCTAAGAGTCTCGGAGATGATTCCTTGAAGATACGGTAACTTGGGCACATCTGATTCTTCAACTAGTCGTTCTTGTCCAATTTGAGCGTCCAACTCCTCTCTAGCCTTCTTCAGTATCTCCGGATTGTTGAGCAAGTGAGATAGGGCCCATTCCATCGTTACAGCTGATGTATCCGTCCCTGCTAACAGCAACACCTACAAATTTAAGCTGCTATTCAGTTTCACACCCAATATGTAGAAGGACAGATAAGAAGATAAAATACTCAACAGAGACGAGTCGCTTTCAAGTTACAACTAACTATGAAAAATGATTCACTGAAATGAAGCCGCCTCATACTACTATAGGTATTCAATAGTCTATATGCCCCTAATTATCACCAAAATATAAATTATATATAATATATATATTTCTGGTAAATGTTATCGTTACACGCGAGACGTTCGATCAACCAGGGCCACACTTTATTGCGGTGTTCTGACATTATTTTTATCTTTCTCCGGGGATTATCCAACACAGAAAGAAAATTGCCAAATTGTGGGGGGATAACCAACCGAATCGAAATGTTGAGATAAATGAAAAGAAAGTGAGAAATAACGGAAAGTACCAGAATAATTCCTTTGATGATTTGATCTCCATATAATTCAGGCTCCGATTGTTGCAGAGACAGCAAGTGGTCGATCATCGTGTTCCTTTCTTCTTCCTTGTTGCTCCGATGCTCGTCGATCAGTCCCTGCAAGAACGCGTCCGTCCTCTTCGCAAGTCTCGAAACCTTCCTCTCGAAGACATTCGGAATCCAATTCAGCATCGGAATGAAATCTCCTGGATTCGAAACTCCTCCCAACGATACAATCTGTTTAATCAACTCTCTGAACTGCCTCGCCTCGTCCTCGTCCGCCACGTCATCTCCGAAATATCTCTTTCCGGCCGCCATTCTCATCGAGATGTTGAACGTCAGTTCCGAAATCGTCGATTGCATCTGTACCTTCGAGAATCCATGGAGCGAATTCTTCGATAGCTTTCTCAGTAACCGTTCCACTTCGTCCCTCCGAATCCCGGCGAATTTGTTCAGGCGAGAAGCCGAAAAGATCTCGATCGCGCCGATTCGGCGGAGGTTCCGCCAGTGATCGCCGTACGGTGACGCCACCATCGTAGTGTAGTTGTAGCCGACATGTTTGCCGACTAGCAACCTAGGACGGTTGGCAAGAACGACGTCGTTCTTAGTGAAGCACTCCTCCACCACCGCCGATGATGAGACGACCACCACGAGACGAGATCCGAACCAGAGAGAGATTACGGGTCCATATTTTGCAGAGAGCTTCTGTAAAGTTCGGTGGACGGGGACTTTGAGATAATGGAGGTGACCGATGATGGGAAGAGACGGCGGACCGGGCGGTAAGTTTCTGCGTCGGCGGGGACTGAGAGCAAAGAGGAGAAAGATAAGGGAGAGCAAAAGGTAAAGCAGAGAGCGATCTTCCATTACTTGTTTTGTTCGATATAATGTATTTTTATTCTGATTTTGGAAGTGAGAACCAAGGTCCAGGGTTGGGGTATATATATATTGAGGCATTTATTTAGGCTTCACCTGATTTTGCAACCCGACACGTGGCCCAATTTACAGTGCATCCTTTCGCCCTTTCTTTTTTTAAATAAATTAAAATATATGAGAGTGAGAAAAAGATAAGGCAAAAATGATAAAATACATTATTGTGTGCTGTCACAATATTATTGGGCCACGTGGCACCCAAGTTTGAGGGGATGGAAATTGGAGTGAGCCAAACTTAATATTGCAAGATTTTTAAATTTCCATTTTTTGATCATATATTTATTCTTTTAATATTTTCTACTTTTTAATTCATGAGAAAAATACCATTAAGTCATTGAATCAGACTTGTTATCTGAAAAGTCATATGCTACCCCCACCTCCCACGCCCATCTTTTTCGATGTTTACAAATCATTTGAAGCTCATCCCTTTGCATTCTCTTGTTTTTTTTCCCTATTTAGTAAAAAAAAAAAAAAATTATTTTGATTAGTTAATTATCCATAAAGGAAAACAAAAACCTGAAAAATACCCTTTATTTCAAACTAATTAGTTCCAAATCCCATTTGTACAGATTTTATTTTATTATTTTGAAAATTAACTAATTAACTATGATATTATATGTGAATATTTAGATCTAGGTTGATGAGATTTTTATCAATATATTTTAAAGTATAAATTGATAGTGGTTCAAAATAATAAAACAATAGAGATAAAGAAAAAAAAAAACAAAAGAAGAAGAAAAGTTGTAGTGGAATTGACGTTGCGGAAATTTGCGAGCGTCATGGAATGCGTAACGGAAAGTGGGAATTACATGACGAATGCAACGACGTCGCTTTACGCCTCCATCCGTTAGTGCCGCTCGCAGTCGGTTCCCACATTGTCCGCGGCGTGTCGGCTGCCCCCATCGCTCTCTGCGTTGGAGTTTTCTCTTTTTGGATCTAAATTTTCTTTTATTTCCAACATTAAAACGAAATATTTGTATATTTAATTCGATATAANAAAAAAAAAAAAAAAAAAAAAAAAAAAAAAAAAAAAAAAAAAAAAAAAAACTATACATACCCGATTTCTTCAACGTATAATAAATGCGGTAGGTTAGGTATTTCTCTCTTTTTTTTAATATAAAAAATTAATGAGTGGATGATACGTTTGCACAAGTTTCAAATATCTATTAGTATTTAAGAACCTTAGGAATTGTGATATGTGATTGATATTATATAATTATTAAATTTTCATTATTTTTAATAGGATCAATATTATCTTTCATATGGACAAAATAACACAAATATTATCTTTCATCGTGTGATACTAATGTTTAGGCTCTATAAAAATAATATCATTTCAGTATTTAATAACTTCAACTTTGATTCCACTTTGATCACGTTCCAAGCATTTTTGCCCTTTCAAAATTGATAGTTTTGTTTGAGTTTAAATACATGTTATTGCCTCACATGCTCTTCTTTCACGTCGCTTGACTTATTTTCTTGTGCAACGTCAATGCCAAGAAAATTAATATTATCATTATGCTGCAATATATATATAGCCAAACAATGGCAAGAACAAAGGAACTAAGGAAGTAAAAGACAAAGCACACATTTTTATAAATTTGTAATAAATAATCCTCAGTCAAGAAGGTTATCCACGGTGGGACGAGCTCTGCACATGGCCTCCAACGGGACCATCTTGGTCATTGTGGCACCTACCCTCTCGTTCATGTCCAAGTCTTCTGCTCCAATTCTCTCCCACTCGAAGCACTGAATCAGAGCCCCCAAAGTTAGACCCATTATCCTATGCGCCATGGCAGACCCAGGACAAGCTCGCCTTCCTACTCCGAAGGACAACAGCTTGTGTACCTCGACTTCTGACTTTTCGTATCGCTCGGGTTTGAAACTTAAGGGATCCTCCCATTCGTTTGGATCCCTATGTATGGCCCATGCATTGACTAGTAGCATCGTGTCACGTGGCACGTCGTATCCATGTATTGTGCAGTCGTTGGCTGCATAATGGGGCAACAACATCGGAGCTGCGGGAGTCAGCCGCAGAGTCTCAGAGATGATTCCTTGAAGATATGGTAGTTTGGACACGTCCGGTTCTTCAACTAGGCGTTCTTGTCCAATTTGAGTGTCTATTTCGTCTCTTGCCTTCTTTAACACTTCAGGATTGTTCAATAGATGACACAAGGCCCATTCAACTGTCACGGCCGATGTGTCGGTCCCCGCAGTCAGTAACACCTACAAATCAATTGTTACTAATAATACAATTTAGAGCTATTTGAAGTATTTTAAAAAAAATTATTTACCAGTATAAATCCTTTGATTATTTGATCGTCATAGACAGCCGGTTGCGATTCCTGCAGGGAGAGCAAGTGATCGATCATCGTGTTCCTGCTTTCTTCCTTCTTCCTGCGGTGGTCATCGATGAGCCCCTGCAAGAACGCATCCACTTTCTTCCCCAATTCAATCAATTTCCTCTCGAATCCCTTCGAGATCCAGTTCAGAATGGGGAAAAAATCCCCTGGATTTGATACTCCTCCTGCCGCCACAATCTCCTTAATCAACTCCCTGAACCTCCTCGCCTCTTCCTTGTCCGTCACGTCCTCGCCGTAATACCTCTTCACGGCCGCCATTCTCATCGAGATGTTGAACGTCATCTCCGACAACGCCGATTGCATTTCAACTTTCGAATATTGATGGATCGAATTGCGCGACAGTTTCCGCACCAATCGTTTCACTTCATCCCTCCGGATATCGGCGAATTTGTTGATTCGAGATGAAGAGAAGATCTCGATGGCGCCAATTCGGCGGAGGTTCCGCCAGTGATCACCGTATGAAGCCCCAATCATGGTAGTGTAGTTGTAGCCGAGGTATTTTCCAATTAGCAAACGAGGACGGTTGGCAAGAACGACATCGTTTTTAGTGAAACACTCCTCCACCGCTGACGACGAAGATACAACGACAGCGAGGTTAGATCCGAGGCGGAGAGACATAACAGGACCATATTTAGCGGAGAGATTCTGGAAATTTCGATGGAGTGGCTTTTTCAAGAGATGAAGATGGCCAATAACCGGAAGAGATGGCGGACTCGGCGGTAAGTTTTTGCGAAGTCGAAGAGATCGAGTGATGAGGTTGAAAGCAAAAAGAAGAAACAGAGTGGAGAAGAAAGAGTAGAGGAAAGTGTGTAAATCCATGGCGTTTGAGTTAAAGCTCTGTTACTGAAATGGTTTGGGATTCAATTTGTTGTGTGTTTATAGTAGAGACGGAGAGCCGTTGAGTATCCTCCACGTCTGGAAATTTTGAAGAGTATAATTGCAGAGATGAATACGAGTTCCGTGAATGAATTTTGAAATATTTTATTTTTCTTCACGAGTCAGCGCAGCCAGCAAGAGCAGAAAAGTCCATTTGAGTATCGTCCACGTTCTTATTGGCACAGTTCAAAATTAAATTTCAATAATCTCAACCATATATTTGACCTTCATATTTTTGTAGCTTCTAGACCTCCTTTTTTATCCATAAATTTAGCATACCCTAATTTTGTTATAAATTAACGGAATAAANAAAAAAAAAAAAAAAAAAAAAAAAAAAAAAAAAAAAAAAAAAAAAAAAAAAAAAAAAAAAAAAAAAAAAGAAAGAAAAGAAAAGGTTAAAAATAGGGATGGGGAAGGGGATTGTAATTTTAGGAAAAACAATTACAAAAGCTAAGTTTGCAGTCACGGGATCCGCCAGCTGTCAATGACAGATGGACAAAGTAAATGAGGAGAACCGCCAGATGTCCGTATAGCATTGGTGGGTCATCAAAACAAGGCTCTAAGACGCCGCACCGTAATGTCATTGACGGTTCTCGTTAAAGTGACCGTGGGTTTCTTTCTCTCTACGACTTATTCGGCACCCTGGAAGCCTCAAAGCTGCAGTTTCACCGGCTCTCCCATTCCCGTTAACATAAAGCGGGTTTCCGTTTCATTCTTCCCTCCAACTGACCTCTACTGGAAATCTCTCCACCTCGCCCGCATGATCGTTTAACCCCTCTCCGGCCTCCCTGCCGGCCTTCTGCTGCCATGACGTCCATCACTTCCGTCGAATTGAATTACCTCGTCTTTCGGTACCTTCAGGAATCAGGTGGTTTTCGCCTTTCTAGCTCCTTCTAACTTTTTCTAGTTTGGTTTGGTATCTTTTCATCTGTTTGGATAGATGAGGAATTTTCTGCTATTCGCTTTCATTACAGAAGGAAATGTTGAGCTTAATTTTTTTAATTTTTTTTTTTTAATTTAGAAACGTAGCAGCAAGGATTGGTTTTTGAGCTATCTAGGGCTAGAAATTTAGTGTTCGTGTAATCGAAATTTTTAGATCAATGCAACTCTGGTCGGTTTGGTTTACTTGAGCTTTCTGTTTCTTTCTTCTTCTTCATTTTTTTTACATTGTGTGTGGTTCTGTTAGGGTTTTCGGTATTTTGATGTGGTGTTAATAAGTGAGTTCTAGAGTAGGTTAGGCTTTGCATACGCGAGTGATGCACTATCTACGGCTAAGAGCCTGGCGCCCCTGCCATTTTTTTTGCTTGGCGCGAACAATGACAATAGTCTGGGTAACCGGGTTTACGAATTTTGGCTTTGTCATTCCCTTTCATTGAAAGGAAAAACTAGAATCTAAGTAAATGCGTTTTCATTTTCATACACAGCAATTACTTTGAAGTGTACTTGAATTTAGACCGTGGATGACCAAGTAAGCTCTCGTCTGTCATGCTTAACTTTACCTCTGAAACGATTAGAACCCTAAGTTTAAATCTAAGCACTGAAGTGAGGAACAGTTTAAACGTCCTCTTGGGTGTTCTCTAGATCTGTCGAATACCATCTTTGTGCTAAATGGATGTTCAAAATAATAGCAACAAAAGGGGATTGACAGAGGGCCCTTCATATTCCACAAAAGGGATGGGAGGGTGATAGGAAATTTCCTCCTTCACTCTAGAACAAGTATGATCAGGGAAAGAAGTCACTCTATAAGATTGAAAAAACCACTACCAAATCCTCTCAACAAACAAACAGATTCAAAGCATGCGATCAAGCCTCAGATATGTGCTTGCTTGAGTCACAATCCACAGAAAGAATCTGACCTACTTTCAAACTAAAACCTTCTAGAGTTCAGTCTAAAAGAGGACTGATATGTATGCTGGGAGTTGGTAAGATGTGTAAATAAGGACTTACCGGTGTTTTACCTTAGATGACCCAAGAGTCTAGGCCCTTCTTGGTTTTCGTTTGTCTCTTGTTGATTGCTCAATGGGAAGGTAATGCTTGAACCCAAGTGCTGAATCAAACATGTTTGGATCTAAAAGAATAAGGAATCAACTTGGCTACCTTTGTTGAAAGGGTATTAGGGCAATGGTTAGAAGTGAATCTAGAATATAACACCTACCTTGGCCCCTCAAAAAGATTCTTCCACTAGACATTACAAAATTTCAACCTTGGAAATTGTTGGAGACTCCATAGGATTAGAATACCTTCTGAGGGTCCCCAACATTGAGAGTGTCCAATTCTGAACCCTTCCTCTCTGTATACTTCTAATCTAGGTGAAACATCTGTGCCTAGTTTCTCTAGATTGTACTTCTTTCGATTAACTTTTTTCTGACAATGTCGAGGTATATAGGTCTCAGTCCTGAAAAATGAATTTCTTCTAAANTTTTTTTTTTTTTTTTTTTTTTTTTTTTTTTTTTTTTTTTTTTTTTTTTTTTTTTTTTGCAAATATAAAATCTCGAGCCGATTGTTAGTTTCTCTCTGAAAGTTCATTTTCTGTTCATTTTAATTTTTTTAACCAATCTTATATCTAAGAAAATAAATTATAATATTTTCTTTTTGTTCTCCATTTCCTTTTTAGGTTTCATACATTCAGCCTTTGCTTTAGGATATGAAGCTGGCATTAACAAGTGTCCTATTGATGGCAATTTGGTTCCACCTGGTGCTCTAGTTACTGTTGTACAGAAAGGGCTTCAGTATTTGGAGATGGAAGCTAACTTGAGTAATGTTAGCACAATATACTTCTTTTCTCTCCTATCTTTGTATGCTTGTATCTATTTAAAATCTATGCAGGCTGCAACCTGAGAAACTTTTGTGTTAATCTTGTCAGAATGACACAGATCTAGATGAAGATTTTTCATTCCTACAGCCTTTGGACCTTATTACAAAAGATGTCCATGAATTGCGTCAAATAATCAAAGATAAAAAGAAGAGTTTACCAAAAGATAAAGAGAAAGATAAAGATTTAGATAAAGAACTTGAAATTGAACGGGGACGTGTAAGAGAGAAGGAACGACGTGAAATTGAAGTTGAACGTGGGCGTGCAAGAGAGAAGGAGCGACTTGAAAGGGAGAAAGAAAGATTGGAAAGGGATAAGGAGCATGATAGGGATAGAGATAAAATAGAAAAGGACAAGGAGCGAGAAAAGCATCATGAGGACTTCACAGATAAAGATATGGTTATGGATCAAGATGAAAAGGTTCATGCAAACCAAGGAGAGAATGGAGTTTTTGGAGGTATCGTTTCCTCAGTGTCTTTCTTTAGCCCATGTTTGTATCCTTGAAAATTACCATTATATGTTGTTTTCTTTTCATAGTATGTCTGTACATACCATTGCCTTTTTCTCTATTGTGTTTTTCAGATACTATCAGGTTTTCTTTGAACTGTTTGACTTAATACATATCATTTTCTTGGCGGATAATTTAGTCCTTATGTATGTTTGTTACATTTGGTTGGCATTATTAATTTGATCCGTGAATTCATATGAAATCGCAAGAATGTTAAAAGTGAATGGATACTTTAAATTACTCTCTAGTGGATTTTGTGGGCTTGTTCGTTTGTATGCAAATTATTTCACTTTTTCTCCATGAAAGTTTGACTTTTNAAAAAAAAAAAAAAAAAAAAAAAAAAAAAAACTACTTTCTAGTGGAACTGTTTTTTGTTTGTTTTGTTGCCTCAGCAGAGGATGGGTTCTGTAGTTCCCCCTCATCACCAATGATCTGAGCTCTTTCCACAGACAAACATAAAAGTATACAACTTTTTGATGATTGAACCTGTGCATCACTATTTTATTCGTAGGACCAGAACCAATGGATATATCTACGACCTCAACATCTCAGTCCTGTGAAATTTCTAGTTCTGATGTGACAATTTTGCAAGGACATACTTCTGAGGTGGGAACATTTCTCAGACTTCTTCATTTATTCTATAATCTTTCTTTCCTCAAAAGAATTGTTTGATATTTTATATTCTCCCTTATCCCCAATTTTTTCTATTCCAGCTGTATCCTATGTGACGATATGTTGCTTTCCACATCTAGGTTTGTGCTTGTGCATGGAATCCAACAGGTTCTCTTCTTGCATCAGGGTAAGCCACCCTTTTTTTGATACACAAGAAATATTTGAATTGGTTTTGGCTTGTAAATATTAAGGGCTTACATGTTAATATCTCTTGTTATTTTGATCACGTTATTTTTTTAGCCTTTGTACCTCCACATGAAGTTTTATGGTTTATCAGTATTAGTTCACTCTTGCTTACGCCAATTGGAATCTTTCATTTAATTGCAATAGTTGCGTGGGATGATATCGTGTGCTTTATTGTGTACCTGAGCAATCACGATTTTGTACCTAGCATTAATGTTGTACGTCTCAAGTGTAACTGGAAAAAGGATACTTATACAGAATGTATATTGGAAATCTTTGTATAGTCTGACATGTCTCCATCCTCCTAGATTAGCAAGAAATGTATATTATGGTTGTCTTTTGATCCCGAGGTTTCTATATCCTTTATGTATACATTTTCAGATTCTTACTTCAATTACAGTTCTGGAGATTCAACAGCACGCATTTGGACAATAGCAGATGGTAGCAATAGGTCTGGAGCTCAAATTGGTCCTTTAAATGTCTTAGTGTTGAAGCATGTTAAGGGTAGAACTAACGAGAAGAGCAAAGATGTTACTACACTAGATTGGAATGTAAGTTTTTTTTAACATTTTAAAATATTGTTTACAGGTGCTTGCTATTGATGAGCTCTCACATCTAAAACTGTCGCAGGATGCTAATAATAGGATATCATTTCGTCTTTATTATCTTTTAAAATATCTTCTTCTGTGAGATTGGTGGAGTGGTTGTGTTTGCTTCATTTACTGTTTCATTTTGCAGATTGGCTTCGTTTACCTTTCTGTAGTTACTTTAAAGTAATGTTTGCTTCATTTACTTTCATGTTGTAGATTTTATCTCGTGTTATCTATTTCCCAATAAACTACAATGTATTTGGTATTATGGAGATGAATTAGTGCCAACCCATTTTGTCCTCAGATTTTTGATGTTGCGTGTGTTTTGCAAAATTATGCTTCAGCCTTAAAAAAGAATTAAACGACATTTTGGGCTTTTCCCTTGTGATACTGAGGGGGATGCTTGTTTGCTTATTTAGCTTTGCAAAATGCAAATTGCGGATCTCTCGTTGAGGGAATTTGTTTATGGACTGGTGGCTATATTGGAAGTAAGCACAGTTAGGCTGGCTGTTCTCGTTCTTTTTATACTCCCTTTGTGGGTTGCCCTGGGCGGGATTGGATGCCAAGTGATGGTTATTGTATCCAATATGCAAATGAGAACCCCCCTCCGCNAAAAAAAAAAAACAGAAAGAAAGAAAGAAAAGAAAAAAAAAAGAGAGGATGATGTCTCATGTTCATGCCATTTCTTTATTCTGAGTGCTATATTTATATGATTTTTTATTCTTAGATTGTTGTGTGACAATTCACAAAGTTCCTTAATTTCTTAAGTTTGATATTTTGTAGAAATGTGCAAAATTGTGTATTTAGGTTTGCATCAACTGCTAAATAGGAATACGTGCGGCTTTATTCTCCTAATCATAAACCTTTAGCTTTTTTTCCTTCCTGTAGGGAGATGGGACCCTGCTGGCTACTGGTTCATATGATGGACAAGCTAGAATTTGGAGCACCAACGGTAAGCTCTGTAATAAATTTGGTACTTAGAATTTTTCCTTGAGAAGGTGAAGCATAAATAAGATACATCCGCAACCAAGAATTACGAACACGAACATCAAATCTGCCAAATTTCACAAACACATCAGCATGCCATATTCTGAGAAATTAGGACATGAACATATTTTGACTTGTTTTAATAAATGGAGGATATGAACATAAATAGATGTTAAACTAGAACGTTTATATTTAAAATATAAGATCAAAGAAAGGATAACATATATAACACAAGAAGTTGAAGAAATCCAAACCTGATCTTGTATCTTATAATAATATTTGGTTTAAAGAAATCCAAAATCAAGAATTTGTATAAATTTCAACATCTAAACCCTACACACACAAGCCAGCCATTGACTAACCTATTGGTCAATAAAGACCAATATAAATAATAAAGTCTTAGAGGGAATGAGTTCAAGGCATATTGTCCATTCACTAGGATTTAATATTCTCGAGTTCCCTTAGCAACTAAATGTAATAGAGTTAGGCTATTATCTTATGAGAATAGTTAGACAATGTACGAATTGGCCTGAACACTCGTATATATATTCTAGTGTTCACCTGCTAATTTTCATTAAGAGAAGAATCTCACACACATAATCGGGTGGGTGTTAACTACCATGGGATGACCTAGTGATCAATAATGATCAATGTAAATAATAAAGTTTTAGAGTGAATGATTTGAAGCCATGATATCCACATACCCAGAATTTAATATGCTCGAGTTTTCTTAGCAACCAAATGTAATTGAGTTAGATAGTTGTCCTATGAGCATAGTTTAACAACGTACAAATTGGCCTGAATGCTCATATATAATCTAGTGTACACATGCTAATTTTCATTAAGAAAAGTATTACCGATGATGAAACATTTTAGTCGAAGCATTTGATAACTGTCAATGTATAATACATTTTTTTTTTTATAGAAGGAAACCTGATTCACTATTTAGTCGATGGATTGAAATTAACAAAAAAAATAAAAAAAAAAATAAAAAAATGTAAAATTCCATCCACTCATGGTATTGACTACAGAAGTAAGGATATAGTCTTTAAACAGTCCGTGTCCTTGTGTTTCATTTTTTCTCAATGAAAGTTGGTTTCTTCATTAAAAAACATAGTAAAGAAACTTAATAATAATAATAATATATATAAGATGGTCAAGGGGAGAAGTTAAATCGTTGAAGATGAGATTGTTCCTTTCACACCATAGGTTCTACAAGAAGGCCTTATTTTTGCCCCTCATTCTGTTCGAAAGGATGTGTGTCCCACAGACATTGAGACAAGAAATTCATGGATGATACCTGGCATGACCATTGACCAACCGAAGGCTTCCAAAGTCTAGTAGTTTGTGCTTTATACCCTACTTGAGTAGATACAAATAGTTCTTGAATTAGAGGCCAGCTGCAATAAAACTTAATAGGAAATTGGCATTTAGCATAAAAAGGAAATACAAGCAGCGATTAGCAAATTCATGCATCAAACATCAAAGATCTTGTTGGGCCAGAATTTGGTTGTTCATCATTGAATTACAAACTGATTTGCAAGAGAACCAATTTTTTGCAACCAAACCCAATCATACTTGAAATTAGGGACAATCAAATTAATAATGTGGACTTCAAGAAAACTTTAAGGACCTACTCTAGCTCCTAGACAGATTCAATACATGGCAACAAGGACATGTCCCTATCAACTAAGATGACCAATTTGATTGGGGTGCAACTTGGGCTTAATGCCAATAGAGACACGCCATACAAGCACTTAAGAACCACTCAATTTGAGAGGAAGGTTGGAGATTCTGTAGGTATTGGAAGAAATAGAAGATGTTGATGGAGGAACAAGGAACATAGGCAAAGAAGTGTTGCTGGAGGTACCTTAATTATCGTTAACCTTGTCATAAACTTTACTCTGCCTCACACAATATTGTTAAAGGGTATGCTTTATGGAAAGTGGTAATGGTGTGAGACCCATGACTTCATTGTCGATATCTTGGCTGCTGATTTAAAGCTATCTTGGGAGAAAAATAGAGGATTATTAGGGTCAAGCTAGACCGTTATAAGGGAGAAAGGGTCTGTTGAGGAGTGACACTATTACTAGGAACAAACTTGAGGGGGTGGAGGACTTTTTACCTCTTGAATCAGGTAGCTGTATCACTATTCTTAGTATGAGGATGGTTGGGCACTATGAGGAAATGGAATAAAAAATTGCAACAGAAAATGTTTGGGTTGCTCTGAAACCAAAAATATCATCTTCTGGTAAATGTGGGATAAATGGGTAACTTAAGTGACATGTTGGTACAAACCTTATATCATGACACCACCGAAGTCCTGCCCAACTCTGGTTTGGCATGGGCAGTTTCTTTCATCCATTCCTTCAGTGGACTAGTTACAACTTGTAAGAAAGAGATGTGATCTTGGATTATCTTAAGTTTCTGCAGTAAGAGATCAACAAACTATGGAAAGGAAACATAGATGAACACCAAATGATTGTTCTGATGTAGTCATAAAAGTTGTGATGTAAGCATAGATAAAGGGGATGGGTGAAAGTTCTGGGAGAGGTTGGAAGGATGCTACACTTTGTACTCATTCTTTTGATGTGAATACAGTTTCCAACAGCTCCTCCGTGAGCTGTCATTCAGCTGTAAGATCCCTTTAGCATGTTAGTGTGTGGATTACAAACTAGACGAATAGAGACTTAATAATTTCATAAAATTATCCTTCACATATCACCCAAAACAATTGCCAAGATGTCTTAACTATTTCCTTAACAGAGTCTTCATCCACCTAACTATTGAAAGAGCAAATGGCATCTACCAAACTACTGACTTTTGTAACTCTCAATCAAGACCTTGATCACTATTTGAGCTAACTGACTAAAGAACTATCCACTACTACCTGTAAAGAGGATCTCCCTGCCTCAGACATAAACGTTTTGTATACACACCAAAGAAGTTTTGATAACAAAAAGAAATGAGTACTAAGACAACCCCTAATGCAGCACACACCTATTTGAAATAATTTTTTTTCCCTTTATTGAACTTTATTGCCCTGAGTTCTCTGTGTACTTCATTATGGCTGAACTACTTTCTATGTATGCTCTAGGTGATTTAAGGAGCACATTAAGTAAGCACAAAGGTCCCATATTTTCTCTAAAGTGGAACAAGAAAGGTGATTATCTTCTCACTGGAAGCTGTGACAAAACTGCTATTGTTTGGGATGTGAAGGCAGAGGAATGGAAGCAACAGTTTGAATTTCATTCAGGTTGCATACTACTTTGAATGTTGCTGAAGGAAATGAATTCTTGCTAAAAGTTTGCCATAATGATTCTGTTTTTACGTTTAGGTCCAACGCTTGATGTTGATTGGCGCAACAATGTATCCTTTGCAACAAGTTCCACAGACAATATGATCTATGTCTGCAAGATTGGAGAGACTCGTCCTATCAAAACATTTGCAGGGCATCAGGTCCTTTTTTTCTCCCTTCCCTTTTTTAAATGTTTGGTATTGCCAGTTGTTATCTACTTGAATTGTGAGTTATGAATCTGATTGACTTGGGTGCAAATTCATTATTGAGGTCAATGTAGTTTTCTAATTTTGTTTCGAGTTTTGAAAGTATGCAAGTTGCATGGGTAGCTAAAGTCCTTCCTTCTATCTAATTTTGTTTTGTAACTTTGCAGGGCGAAGTGAACTGTGTCAAATGGGATCCCACAGGATCACTGTTGGCTTCGTGTTCTGATGATATCACAGCTAAGGTTATTTATATTCTCCAATTTTGTGGCTCTGTTACAACTAAAATCTGGGTTGAATTTTAGATTTTCTTTGGTTTTAATTTTGAAATGAAAACTGAAGCAATAAAAGGATGTGCTTTACAATTGTGTTTTTTTTTTTTTTTTTTTTTGAAATTTTAAAAAGGATGTGCTTTACACATGTCACTTGTTTGTTACATGCTATGCTTATATCTTGTTTGTTACAGATATGGAGTATGAAGCAGGACAAGTATGTTTACGATCTGAGGGAACATTCCAAGGTACTTGTGATCCAATTTCATGTGCTTGAATTTATATTTCTCTTCCATTTAGACTACAACCTCAGCGTTTTATTTTCAGGAAATATACACCATAAGATGGAGTCCCACTGGACCGGGTACAAACAATCCGAACCAGCAGTTAGTGTTGGCTAGGTGATTACCTGTGTTGATTGATGCTCTCTCTTTTCTAACCTGTGATAATTTATTCATGCGACTGATCTCTTTGTTTGCCTGTTTATAGTGCATCATTTGATTCAACAGTGAAGCTGTGGGATGTAGAACTCGGGAAACTCATCTACAGTTTAAATGGACATAGGTACCATACTTGATTGTCAAATATGTTTAAGATTCTTTTAGCAATGAAGTTTTATTTTAGTATACCGATTCTTCCAGAATTTTAGACTTGTCTACTAATTCTATTGGTTGAATCACCAGGGAACCTGTATATTCTGTTGCATTCAGTCCAAATGGTGAGTACTTGGCCAGCGGATCTCTTGACAAATCAATGCACATATGGTCACTGAAGGAAGGCAAGATTGTTAGGACATATACGGGTAACGGGGGTATATTTGAAGTCTGCTGGAATAAAGAAGGTGATAAAATTGCTGCCTGTTTTGCCAACAACACTGTTTGTGTCTTAGATTTTAGAATGTGAGATTCTGAGAAATTCTAATAGGATTAGCTGTTTTTCTTTTTTCTATTTTGATGTGAGAGAACTTCTATCCGGTGGAGGGCGATGTTCTCTAACCTAGACCTTAAAGCTACCTTTTCACGTCAATTTGTACCGTTCTATGTAATTGTCACTACATTGTTAACAGTCCCAACTTCAACAATGTTTCAACGAACTTGTGTACAGCATTTGTAACTCTGGTTAGCAATTCTTGGTTTATTGTTGTATTGCAAGAGTGTGTTTGTTAGGATTGTTTCATTGACTTGTGTACAGCATTTTTAACTGTAGTTTGAACTTCTTAGCTAATCATTGTTTTGCAACACTATGTTTGTTTAGGATTGCTTTACCGGTCTCCATCAATTCCTCCATATTTTAAAATGAAAGCTGCACTTGATTCATAAAGTTCCATATTTCCAGATATTGATGCGTCGGAATCTCACTGTGTATAGAGTTTTGCTCTTTCGGTGGAACTGAATTGAGTTCCCTTGTCCATATTCTAACCTAGTAGCTACTGAATTCAAATCCCAAATTCTGGGAGAATTTCAGTTTATGATATTTGATAAGCACATCTTACATTAACGCTAATAATTTGTCACAAAATCCTGGTGGATTATAGCACTGTTCACAAATCATCTCCTTTCACCAGTAACCTCCACAAGAACATAATCCATCTTCGAAGTGATGGAACCGATTCCGGTCCCTCATTACAATCTTACGTCCAGTGATTTTTGATATCAACTTCATTACAGCATGGCAATCTGAACAAACTCGGAGGTTCTTCACAATCTTGATGGTGGTGCCTGGTTGAGTACTGATAAGCCCAAAGGCAACAGCAAGCTTCTCACTATGAACTTCGAGTGATCGTTCCTTTTGTTCCTCCCCGAGATCATGTAAAACGACATCGGTCTGTGGCGTGTATCTGTGAGCTTTGAGCCAGCTATTTATCTCATTCAACATCACATATATTTCTTTGCTTTTGGGATGTTTCCTCTCCCCAGCAAGGAACTCATGCACCTTGTTGTTAACTTCAATTGAGCTGCAACCAGGCTCCTTTTCAATGCCATGCTCTTTCATCAACGTCCTCATCTTCGAAACCCCTTCCCAATTGCCTGTTGCAGCATATATATTGGAAAGAAGAACATACGTCCCTGAATTTGCAAGCTTCTGGTCAACAAGAAACTCTGCAATTTCCTCTCCCAATTTTATGTCACCATGAAGTCTACAAGACCCGAGCAATGTTCCCCAGATAACAGGGTCAGCTGCAACTCTCATGTTTTTCACGAGTTCATATGCTTCTTCAAGATGTCCCGCACGTCCTAGAAGATTAACTATACATCCATAGTGCTCGACCTTAGGTTCAATTCGGTATTTATCTCTCATCAATCTGAAGTAACTCCTTCCCTCCTCCACCAAGCCGCCATGGCTGCAGGCACTCAAAATGCCGATGAAAGTGATATCAGTTGGCTGGTATCCGATCTCAGACATTTCCTCGAACAACTTTAATGCATGTTGGCTGAATCCGTGCATGGCATAACCAACAATCATCGAATTCCAAGCGACCACATCCTTATCCCGAATCTGATCAAATACCAACCGTGCATCTTCCAAACTACCACATTTGCTATACATATCAACCAGTGCGGTGCCCACATGAACATTCATCTGAATGCCCTTATTCTCAATATACGAATGAACCCACCTTCCAGATTCGAGGGCCCCAAGCTGCCCACAAGCCGAAAGAACAGCCAGAACTGTTACTTCATTGGGCATGACTTTCGCCATCAACATTCGCCTGAAAAGCTTCAATGACTCATTGGGAACACCATTCTGCGCGTACCCACCAATCATCACATTCCAACAAACCACATCCCTCTCTTTCATCCCGTCAAACAAGGCCCGTGCCTCGCCAAGCTCCCCCAGCTTCACGTAGCAAGTAAGCATGGCCGTTAGAGAAACCAAGCTTCTCTCAGACATTTTATCAAACAGCTGGCGGGCGCACACGACATCGCCCCCCCTCGCGTATACATCGACCAGTCCCGTCCTGACATACAAATCAGAATCGAACCCGAACTTTATTGCTTGGCAATGGAGGACCTTTCCGAGTTCGAGCGAGCAGGATTTCAAGACCGAGGAGAAGGTGAAAACATTGGGCTCCACACCACCGTTTAGCATTTTCAAATAATAATTGAGAGCTCGGTCAAATAATCCACATTGTACGTGGCTATGAATAATTGCACTAAACGAAAAGACATTGGGTTCATCGGAGGTGTTAAAAACGGCTACCGAGTAATCAAGGCGTCCGAGAGCGGCGTACGAGCGTTGGAGCTTGAAATTTAAGATGGGGTTGTGGTAAAGTCCGTGGCGGAGAACAGAAGCGTGGATTTGAAGCAGGCGGTCGACGGATTTCGATTTATCAATTAGCAAGGCAAAACTTTCTACCTGTTGGAAACGATCAGAGGTTCTGGCGGTGGAACAAGAAGATCGCAAGACAGAGGAACAGTTGGTGGTGAAAATTGGCGGCGGTGATGCAGGTGAAGCTGTGAGAAAGGAAGATGTCATCCTTTCGGTGTTAACTCAAGCACTTGGCGCCATGGAAATTCATGGGACACACAGAAATGGCATAAATTAACCCAAATACCGAACGGAAGAGGATAAATGTTTCAATTTTGGATTTTTTTTTTCACTTTAAACAATAATTTTTTTATTTTAATCCAATAAATAAGTGATTGGAAACATGGTCAAAAGAAAAATTCAATTAAATAAAAAAATACAATTTCAGATAACAGAGATTATTCGATTAGACACAAAATTTTTAATTTTCATGTGTCTTCTCACTTTAACAATTATTTGTGCCTTTCTACACGTGAGAGCATATGAAATCGTTGCATGTTTTTGTTTGTAGACGTATTAAACGTCTTTTTCCTCATTTGAGCATGTATGTTGATGTAATTTATGTATACAAAAGAGTTTAAAAGGGAGTTAAAGTTGGTTGGGAAGGGCTTAATATTAGCATCATGGAATGAGCTTCAAGTAAGATATCATGAAGGCAAAACAGGAAGGAATGTCTGGGTTCTTGAGAATTTCCGCTTTTCATTCAAGTACCCTACCAAAGTAGCAAGCTTTGAAATTCTTAGCCATTTAGAATATGAATATAGAGAACTTAAAAGTATCCTGTTTTCAAGAACCATATGCAATTATGTGATAGCAACACAGAATTGAACAAGAAAAATTAGTGCACGAAGTATAATCCAATATTCTATACCCTTTAATTAGTGGAATATAATGCAACAAGCCCAACATTTGATAATCACTCATTTGGATATTCTTTTAAGGTATTCCAGAGACATTGGATGCTTTTGTTTCCAACATTTTAATCCTTATCCTACACTGCTTATTCTTAGTCTTATCAAAAGTACTTCAACTTCTCTTCAATTGTGAAAGTACCAGAAGTTGAAGCTACAAACAAAGAGTGAAGAAGAAGAATCTTTAGAACAAAGATTCAAATTGTCATTATGGTGACAACTTAGGCTACAATACAAAGATATGCTTAAAGTATTATAAACAAATGAATTCTCATACAAGCTTAGAATTGTTTTTGTTTGGAATATTAGAGGACATAGATCGAGAGATATGAAACCAAATCATCCTAAAAGAAAAGTAAGTTTGGCATCGAATCTTCTTTCATTGCCCAAACACAAATATGTGTTGTCGTCTCCATTGGTCTCTTTCACTTTCTCTCATATGCTTGCCAAATTCACAACATGGAAACACTCAAAGCCAGTTGGAAAATGTGGACATGACAACCTCAGGGCACCTAGCTGTACAATTGGACAAGACATCCCCTCCATTCTCTTGCATCTCTATGTTTTGTCACCATTGACATCCCCAAAACAGGAAATGAAAAGAAGGAACAGAACTATTCACAATTCCTACCATTTCCATGGAGGGTCCTCTAATTAATAGTTTTCTCATAATAAGAACGTATCAAAACTGTTCTCTTTCTCTTTCCTCCTTAACTTAAGTCACCCGTAAACAAATATTGTATGTTTCTGCCTGTTACATATCAAGTCAGCCTCATGATTTTAAAACGCGTTTGTTAGTAAGAAGTTTCCACACAGTTCTAAGGAATGTTTCGTTCCCCTCTCCAACCGTGATGAGATCTCACAATCCACTCCCCTTTAGAGCCCAACGTCCTCGTTGGCACACTATCTAGTGTCTAGCTTTGATACTATTTATAATAGCTCAAACCCACCGCTAACAAATATTATTCTCTTTAGACTTTTTCTTCTGGACTCCCCTTAAAGTTTTAAAACGCGTCTACGAGGGAGAAGTTACCACACCCTTATAAAGAAATGTTTCATTCTCCTCTCTAACCGATTTGAGATCTTACAATTCGTTTCTTTATAAAACTTAAGAACACATGAAAGAAAAAATTGTTCTTTTAAGTAACTCTCTTTCTTGCTTGAAATGTTTGGTTACAAATGAGAAAAATGATACCTTTATGTACTTTCTTTAAAGACAGCTTTACAAATGAGTACATGTATACATACTATTCATGTACTAGATCATGCCATGCACCTAGAAATTCATGTATCTAACCATTTATGTATTTAGAAAATGTACTCAAATAACTCAAGACGATATCTTGAAAATATTTTAATCCAACACTTCGTTGTAGCATTAAAACAAGTCATCTTGACAAAAAGCAAGGGATCATAAGTTCAAAGTATGAGATCATATTAAGTTTTTCTTAGTATAAAGCTTAAACTTCTAAATTTAATGCGAATTTGATACGATTTTAAAAATGGATCCTTTAAGAAATTTTAGTTAAATATGAATACATTACTTAACTCAATTTCTGAGACAAATACATTATGGAACAACGTAGGATAGTTTAATGAGAGAGAGAGAGAGAGAGAATAATGGATTAAAGAGTGACAATGAAACATTAGAATGTGGAATGTTTGTCTGTTAGAGGTGTACATAATTGAATTGACAGTACACAGCTTCTCTTTCTTAGCTTTTATTGTTTAAAGGTAAGCGAACAATAATACAACTCCACTTGTAACTCACTCCCTCCCTCCCTCATCGGATTCTTACTTCCTTCCCCATTTATATTTATATTAAACTCCCACACCCATACAATGCAGCCATCACCTTCTTCCATGAGTTTCCCCAACAAATATGACTCAAATGGGGCGCCCATCCACTGCCACCCAGATCACAACTTGGGCCAATTGTTGAGCTTAGGCCTCTGCACACCCGAGGGGCAGCCCTCCACGGACACCAAAGCCAAGCTCGCCAACCGTGGCGAGGACAGGCTGTTCTCCTGCAACTACTGCATGAAGAAGTTCTACAGTTCACAAGCGTTGGGAGGCCATCAAAACGCCCACAAGAGAGAAAGAGGAGCCGCCAAAAGGCACCACCACTCCGATCCCAGGACCACCATCATGCTCTCTACAATGGCTGCTTCTCTCAACTACGCAGTTGCTTCCCTTGGTATCACACCCCATTCCCTTCCCCATAACCCCACACAAGGTGCTGGGATTCAAAAAACGCCATTGCCAACACCTTTGAGAAGGGAAGATCATGCCATGGAAGCTTCCGATTCCACTTGGCCTGGAAGCTTCCGATTTAAGAAACAAGGATCATCCATGAACCACCTAGACTTGAACCTTCGACTATGATCACCGCACCCACACACCAAAAAATCAACCTCACTTGTTTTAATGTAAATTTTTACTCATTTTTAAAAAAAATTTAATTCTTGCTTCTACCTCATCAATGCAAATAAACATAAATCATTACATCAACGGTTCTTCTCTCTCGAGGTCCGACATTCAAATTCTCATCTAAACACTTCAATTCATTCATTCTAGTGTAATATACTCTCGAATTAAAGGTTTATATGCTTTATTATATTAAACTTTTAAAATAAGAAACTTGGTGTTTGAGCTTTTCTTTTAGTTTCTTACATCACATGTAAAAACATATTCCTTCCATGATTTAATTTTAGCAAGAATCGAATAATTCCAACAAACATTTCTTCAACTTTTATTATAAGAAAATTTTTAATTTTTAATTATCAATCAAAATTGAAGATAAGCCCAATGTTAAAGGCCCATTACAAGGGAAGATAAGCCCAATTAATTGAAGAATGACCGACCACCTTAAAGTCCAACAAAACGGAAACATTGGGCTTATGTTCCCTTGTAATGGGCCTTGTCGTTACTGATTGTATACAACACAATAGGGTTAGTTTCTTTACTTCATGTGTCCTCGTATGCTTAAATTAGTTAGTTGAACTATACAAATTGACACGTAATATATATATATATATATATATATATATATATATATATATATATATATAATAAAAACATTATGATATATAAATTAGATTTTAAAATGATGGTTTAGTGGTAATGAAAAGGAAAAATGAAGGGTTTGATCTAATCCATATTAATGTGAGCGACAAGAGAGCAAAAATTAAAGGAATATGTTCCCTAATAATAATTAATTAATGTAAGTGCAAGAGATAATGGAATTACTAATTAATTAATAAATCCAGTAGAGGCTATTTTAAATTAATATTAAATTTTAATTGTCGAGACTTTTTTTTTTGTTGCTTTAAATGTCCATTAAAAAGCCACCATTTTTTGCCATTATTTCAACGCCAAATTAATAATCTCAATTAAGTCTTTGTTGCAACCATCAAAACCCTTCTTTGACTTCTCTAATATTCACTAACGTTGTCCTACAATTCTTCGACAACAGGTCGGCCCACTAAATTGCTTTGAATATTTATGCTTCAAAATATATATTAGGGTATGTTAGATGAATATCCAACACCTTCCCTTAATCGAAGCTCGACTCCTTTTCTTTTGGAGTCCTTTGTTCGAACATTTGAAGATTTACCAACCTATTGGCACGACGAAATTTAGGGCATAGCTCTTATACCATATTAGATGAACACGACTCTCCACAATGATATGATATTGTCAACTTTGAGCATAAACTTTTATAGCTTTGTTTCGGGCTTCCTCAAAAGGCATCATACCAATGGAGAGAGTATTCTTTAATTATAAACTCATGATCATTCCCTAAATTAGCCGATGTTGGACTTTCATCATCTAACAGTCTCAAGATTTTTTTTAAAATGGCCTTATAAGAGAGTTTAATGCTAAAATCATCTGGAAAGCCCATTCTAAGGTGTGTAGCCCACCCTTGAAGTTACCAACGAAGTAAAGGTTCTTCTGTGTCATCCGAGTCCAAAAAATAACTCGAATCGCCTTCCAGCTCGTCTATGAAATCTACAAACTAACAAAATGTTTCTAAAAGTAGTTGCATCATAGCTTCGAACACGATTAAGAGTAGACTCAAACGAATGAATATTACCAATATAGAAAATATAAAGACCAACAAATATATTTATAAAAAATAAAAACAAAACAAATATATAAGAACAATGCACGTGTGTTGTCCCCATCTATCAGAACTTCTAGAGGACACTAATTAAGCATTCAAGGCTAGCAAAGGTTTGGTCAAAGTCACGGGTAGGATTTTTGAACATTAAATAAACGCGTGCGTTTTAAATGTCAACACAAATACCCTATTTCAATTCAAACCCAATAAAACATTCAAAAATAATTTTAATATTTAATTTAATTATATTCAAATAATAAAGAAAATATATTGTTTAATTTCAAATTAAAAATAAAAATAAATAATTGGGCCAACTTAATGAACTAAAATCACAGAAGTTTATTGTATATATATTAAGAAAATGCTTCTTATTTTAGCATAATGTGAATCAAAAGAAAAAAGAAAATGATGTGTTTGAAAAGTTGACAATGATGAGGTACACCTCGTCCTTATTCATGACGTACATCAATATAATATTTACACGTCAGCCATGGCGTTTCCAACTTAAAAGGAGAGGTTCCCCATGACCAAAACATCAATACATCACACCCTTGGCCCTCCTTCCTCTGCTTACTAATTGTCGGATCCCGCCGGCAGCCGTCATTGTCGCCGATCAACCAATCCAGCTGGAAAGGATCCTCAATCTGACCTGGCACTCACGGTGGCCCCCGCTGCTCTCCTCTCCCCTCGACAGAGCTACTCGTCCTGACCCCATCTGTCCTTTCTCTTTGCTTGCATGATGTCAACTATGACGTGTCAATATTAATCTATATATATACACCAATCCCTTCTTCTTTTTCCTCACTACTCACAGCTCAAAACTTGAAACATATATCCATCGCCATATCAGCTTTCTGTAACAATGGCCGTTGATTCTCCGGTTTCTCATGCCAAGGCCCTCCGGTTCATAGAGGAAACCACTACAAATGCTGACTCGGTTCAGAAAAGAGTGTTGGCCGAGATTCTGAACCGGAATGCTGATACGGAGTATCTGAACCGGTTCCGCCTCAATGGAGCCACCGACCAAGACGCCTTTAAGTCCAAAGTTCCGGTGGTTACTTACGAGGAGCTGGAGGCCGACATCCGACGTATTGCTAATGGCGATCGCTCCCCTATCTTTTCCTCTCATCCCATTTCTGAGTTTCTTACCAGGTGGAATTTTATAATAATTTCCAAATTATATACAATTAATTAATATAAATTATATCATGGTTACTCTAAATTGGATTTTAATTATGATTAACTGTATTTAATTTGCAGTTCTGGGACATCGGGTGGGGAGAGAAAATTAATGCCCACAATTAAAGAAGAAATGGAACGTCGTCAGCTGCTTTATAGTCTTCTCATGCCTATCATGAACCTGTAATTATCAATCTTAATCTCGGATTTAATTGAATGAAATTTGGAGATTAAAAAAAAAAAAATGACAAGTAATGATTTTTCAGGTACGTGCCGGGGTTGGACAAGGGGAAGGGACTCTACTTTTTATTTGTGAAGGCTGAAACCAAGACCCCTGGAGGGCTAGTGGCACGTCCAGTGCTCACCAGCTACTACAAGAGCGACATCTTCAAGACTAGACCCTATGACCCATTCAATGATTACACTAGCCCAAACGAGGCAATTCTATGCGCCAATTCCTTCCAAAGCATGTACACTCAGATGTTATGTGGCCTCCTAATGCGCCACCAAGTCCTCCGCGTGGGCGCCGTCTTTGCCTCTGGTCTCCTCCGCGCCATTCACTTCCTCCAGCTCAATTGGAAGCAGTTGGCATATGACATCTCCACTGGCACCCTAAGCCCCAAAATCACAGACCCTTGTCTCCGTGAATGCATAACCTCCAAATACCTAACAAACCCAAACCCGGAGCTGGCGGAATTCATCTCCAAGGAGTGCTCCATAGAGGAGTGGGAAGGAATTATCACAAGAATTTGGCCAAACACTAAGTACCTGGATGTGATTGTGACAGGAGCCATGGCTCAGTACATACCCACCTTGGAACTTTACAGTGGAGGGCTACCCATGGCTTGCACCATGTACGCTTCCTCGGAGTGCTATTTCGGGTTAAATTTGAACCCAATGTGCAAGCCCTCGGAAGTGACCTACACCATCATGCCAAACATGGGCTACTTCGAATTCCTCCCTCACGACACGTCGTCTCCTCCAGCTCACTCCCGCGACTCCCCACCTCGACTAGTCAACCTCGCTGACGTGGAACTCGGGAAAGTGTACGAGCTCGTAATCACAACCTACTCCGGACTCAACCGTTACCGAGTCGGTGACATTCTACAAGTAACAGGGTTCCACAACGCAGCCCCACAGTTCCGATTCATGAGAAGAAAGAACGTTCTTTTGAGCATCGATTCTGATAAGACAGATGAGGCCGAGTTGCAAACGGCCATCAACAATGCGGCGTTGTTGCTGCGGGAGTTCAACACCAGCGTGCTAGAGTACACGACCCACGCAGACACCAAAACAATCCCAGGGCATTACGTCATATATCTGGAGCTTCTTGTAAAAGACACCGCAAATCCCCCTCCCGTGGAGACCTTAAACCACTGCTGTCTGGCCATGGAAGAGAGCCTCAACTCGGTGTACCGCCAATGTCGAGTGGCCGACAACTCAATCGGACCGCTGGAGATCAGGGTGGTCAAAAACGGGACGTTTGAAGAGGTAATGGACTATGCAATCTCAAGGGGTGCATCAATAAACCAATACAAAGCGCCACGATGCGTGAACTTCACACCCGTTCTCGAACTCCTCGACTCTAGGGTAATTTCGGCGCACTTTAGCATATCCAAGCCGCACTGGACACCCGAACGAAACCGTTAGAGGTTGTCACTCTTGACTTATAATGATGGTCGGATACAAAAGTAATTAATTATTAATACGGGTTATGCTTTTAAATAGATTTTAATTCTTATTTTATAATATTTTATCTCAAATTAAGTAATTTAAATAATCAGACAGAACTTGGGCCAATGGGCCATGTCTTTCATGGGCTCGTATGGACCTCAGACGTCCGATGACACACATTGGGCTTAGTTTCCTCGTAATGGGCCTCGTCCATAGCAATGGGCCGCTATGATTTGAATTTTTTTTAGTAATTTTAAATTTGTATTAATGGGTAGTTAAGGGCTATTTTGGACATTTGATCATTATTAATTAATATAAAGTGAAGAAATTATTACTTAAAGTTGATTTTGTGGTGATAGTGAAAAGGGGAAAAGAAAATTTATATTCTTGCAGGCGACAAGAGAAGCAAAATTCAACGACTATGTTCCCTCCTAATTAATAATATAGACGCAAGAGATAATAGGATTACTTAATCCTACACTAATTAAACACACAGTATAGAGGCTAATTAGCCACTATTTTAATATAATATTCTCACAAATAAAATAAAATATTTGTTAGGTCTTTTCTCGAGGGAGAGAATATTAGCTTTAACCACAGCATCTACCACGTTACCCCTATTAACTAGTTAGCTTATACCAATGGGGTACAGCATGCACCTAACTACATAACTCGACTAGACTAGTATTGTGTGTCTGTAATGAAATTAGGTTACGATCATAAATATAACAAAGTTACGAGAAGTTATATTTAAAATGTATCATTGTATAAATACTTGAAAGCTTATTGTTGTCCGAACAATTTTAGGTTGACAGACATAAAATGAATGTCGTATGAACATATAAGAACATGAAGAACGATCGGAAAAGCCATTTAAAACCGCGAAAGATCTAAAGAGTAGAATCCAAAGAGAGTGGGTTGGATAGGATGATTAAAGTTTGATTTCACATTGAAAATTCACGGCCTTTATTCATATTTGGATTGACAAATGTGGTTTTTGGTCTGATACAATGCATGATTCTAAAAGTTTTGGAAGTTGCCTCATTTTAGCCAAGCAAAACGCTATCCACAATCCAATCTAATTCCCCAAATTCTATTGTAGTGGGTGAGAGGATCATACATCAAAAATATATTTTTGTATTCTTTATTTAAATCAATCTATTTGGATTACTCAATAAATTCCTAAACAAAATTATTCATACCACAAATACATGATAAATTTCAAACATTTCAATCTAAAATGTGTTCATGTCTGGCTACAAATCTCCAAAAGATATAATAATTATATCAAACATAGACGTCATTTCATATCAAATCTAAGCATAATTTAGCTAATTAAGACAAGTTTTCCGACCAATACGTTAGGACTTCAAGTCTTTTTGAGACGTTGTTAATATCTAATTTGACATTAATAGCATTTGGACCCACTGGTTGACAAAGTGTTCCAAGATTATGTTGGGAGAAAGCATCCCATTGAATATCATATCACAAACAAAAAGAAAAGCACGTGAAAAGTGATTGAATGATTTGAGAAAATTTGCAAATTTTCGTCCCTATCTTCATTAATTACTTCCATTGTTATAAGCTCACGAGTGCTCTACATCTTTGGTTTAATTCATCAACACATTATTATTTTTTATTTTCCTCATAATCCCATTTTATAGTAATGTTTCCCTAAACAAAGTTACTTTGATTTATTTTAGTGCACAATCACAGAATTACCGACTTAGAAGTGCTAAGCTAAAAGCATAACATAATCAACACATTATTAATTTTTAAAAACGAGCCGAAGCGAACAATATCGGTTAGTAGTGGGGTTGGGCTGTTACAAATGGTATTAGAGTCAAACACCAGACGGTTGCTAGTGAGAACGTTGGGTCCCTAAGGAAAGTAAATTGTGAGATATCATACCGATTGGAGAGGGGAACAAACCTTCTTTATAATGTTGTAGAAACCTCTCCCTAACAAATGCGTTTAAAAAATCGTGAAGTTGATGACGATACGTAATAGGGCAAAACAGATAATATCTTAATGGTGAGCTTAGGCTGTTACAAATTAGAATCATATGAGTTCACAAAGCTAGATCATATGAACCTAACCAATGAACCAAAGCTTGAGAGCAACGGAAGAAAGAAGAGAACGAATGCCTTATTTTGGAGGACAAAGAAGAACAAAACATCTTCCTCATCTCTCGTCCTTTTCACTATAACAAGTAAAACAAAGGGTTCGTGGTTCTATAAGAGTTAATTACAAGTGCATGCATATGTCCTGTCTGGTTTTATTTTGAATCTTGCTTGTCCCAATTGTCACTCTAAATAATATTGTTGTCGTTGACCGCAAACCCCAAAACTCTAGACATCATTTTCTACGTTTTCTCTTCCACAGCCAGCTTCTTGCCTTTTCCATGCTGCTTTCGTATACGTATGCCACTTTGCCACTTATTAACACACGTGTTTCCGACCATCTAAGCTGAGCCAAAAGGTACTCGAGAGAAATTCGTGTTCAAGAGAAATTCGTGTTCAAAATATTATGTTACGTAGAAGTTTTCATCAATTTTAGTAGTTTTTGGGTTCATTAGTGATTTAATATAGATAGCAAACGAGAAGGTCATGTTCTTAACTTGAACCTAACTCGATTTGTTTAGGCATATATCCTTTGATCCATGTTGGAATATTTTAGGTTCAATTATTACGCGTGATTGAAGGAAATTTGTCTTATTTATCCTTTCGATTCTTTTGAGCTTCGAGACAAAACAACTTCTTACCCATGACCTAATTTTATAAATATGAACAGTTATTATAATTTTTGTAATATATGTTATGAACACAATCCTTCTCTGACAAGATTTGTTTTTCTATTTGAACAAATATATATGAAAATGACTATACCCTTTGAAGAATCTAGCTACAAGTTTAGTACACGTAAAGTATTCTCGATGTTTTGTCATTTTTGTATTGAAAAAGGGATGGTTTTGGTGTTTATTGAGGGTATGTAGTAGGGAAGAATAGTTTTATCGACATGTTTTTACGATTATGAATCAAAATTTGTTTAGATAATTAGATTAGCGTTGTTAATGAACTCCAATTTCTTTGTTGATGATATTAGGGACAAGAAAACACATACACTTAGCTTGGTTGAAGGCTTCTAATTGATACCATGGACGCCCAACATGGCTGCTCATGGCCTCCCAATTCATTGGCCTCCAACGAACAACACAACTAGGTGGGTGAAGAAAAATCCTTCATGGGTTAAATTACTTTTGAATTTAACAAATAACATAGAAATTATTGATTTTTTTGTCACAAGATTGAATTTCAAGTCGCAATCTATATTGGAAACCATCAAAATTAGGGAAGTGGGTAAAACGTGTGGACAAGTTTTGACAAACTCCCAAACCTAACTGTTGAATGTAATGAAGGAAATTAGGTTAGAAAAGAACCAAAATTGTCTCAAATTTTGACCATTTGTTGCTTTCATCGACTTTCAAAAGAGGCAGCTAACTATTCTCTGTCCCCCCAAACTTGCTCTAGTCAAACGCCTTCAAACCATATGGCATATGGCATATTCTAATGCCCTCTTTTCTACGAGACAAAACAAAACATTATGTAATCGTCCAAGCCTACCGCTAACAGATATTATCAACTTTGATCCGTTATGTATCGCCCTTTGCCTCACAATTTCAAACCGTGTTTACTGAGGAGAGGTTTCCACACTCTTATAAGAAATATTTCGTTTCTCTCTCCAATCAATATGGGATCTCATAATAATCCATACGTTAGAGAGGGGAACGAAACATTCCTTATAAAGATGTAGAAACCTCTTTCTAGTAGACGCGTTTTAAAATCGTGAGACGATACATAACAGGCCAAAATAGACAATTTCTATTAACGGTGGGCTTGAATTATTACAAATTACATAAGAGTCAATCACGAGGTAATGTGTCAGTGAGAACGCTGGACCCTGAAGGAGGATAAACTATAAGATCCCACGGTTGAGAAGGAGAACGAAACATTCCTTAAAAGGGTATGAAAACCTCTACCTACTAGACATGTTTTAAAATTATGAGGTAGATCGCGATACGTAACGGGTCAAAACAGACAATATCTACTAGCGGTGAATTTAGACGGTTACACGTTGCCACATAATTTATGAGGGTTTGTGAGTTTGAAAACTGGAAGTAGAGGCATTAATAATTAATGATTAAAAGCGAGGAAAAGATGGTGTGAAAGTCATGGGGGATATAAATAAAGAGAGGGTTTAAAGATGAAGCAAACGTGTGTGGGTTAGGAAGTCAATGCGACAACCAAACATAATTTGGTGTTGCTAAGAAGTTTGAATCTGGGAAGCCAAATCCTTTGACCCTCCGAATGTTTTGTGGTAACTTAGCAACGCCCCCTATTGCCTTTGCCCTTTGCTTTCCTCTATCTTCAACGCTAATTAATTCCCCAAAATTCAAACTCTTCTTAATTCCATGTTCCACAATTCCTCGACAACACGTCGGCCCTCTCGATTGTTTGACTCTCAATCTCAAACACTTCTCAACGCCCATCCGTTTTCCTTATATTTTACAAATTTATAACAAAAATGTCGAAGCTTTCGATATATGTAAATAATATAACATAACGTCCTTTTCCTCTTATAATATTTTTCTACCAAATAATCTTTACGTGTGAATGTCTACAATAAGGAGATACAAGCTGTCACTTGTGGGTCATGAATGTGCATGAAATTCAATAATAATATGTCCTATTGTGACTAAATTATTAGGTAACGTCACACGTGTCACGCTATTACGTGTTTAAAATAATGTTATTTTTCAAAGAATATATACGCATAATTGAGAAGAGGACCATAATAATCTTGTATTATTAGATTATTTTCATAATTTAATTATAAAGTTTGGATAGTTAGGGTTTGGCAATAAATGCATTTCTTTTTTTCTAAGTAGAAGCCAAACAAAATCAAATCTATTTATAAAAACTAAAGCTTTTTGTTGCAAAAGAACAAAAGTTGGACGGCCAAATTTTCAGTGGTCGTGACATTTTTCATTAAGAACAAATAAGAACTGTATTTAATCCTACAAATTTCTTTTCCTTTGTATAGCAATTTGAGACAATGGCCAATTTGGTAGTAGCAACAATAGTTCCAACCTCAAAATGACCCAACAAACATTCTCATTTCTTCTATTTTGTTTTCCTATCTTCCAATACAAAAACTCGATAGTAACAACGCTCGTATTTAATTTAAAGTGACACGAGAGTAAAAAATTGTAGGTATAACAAAAAAACGAACAAAAGGAGAGGCTAGAGGAAGGTCTTCCAATTCAAGAATATAGTATAAATATCATAATTTGAATATGGTTTTTCGTAATGTCATATGTAAGAGTCTTCTAGTTTGATACACGATTTTGTTCGATAATTCAAATGATGTACCCTATATAAACAAAATACTCTCGATAATCTTTATTTTATTAGCAATAATTCCAAAAGTACTTTTGAAATCTTATTCAAAAAGCTAAAAATTAATTAATTTTTTTTTTAAAAAAAAAAACATTGTTTTATGGTTTGAAATACGAAAAAGAATTAAAAGGGCTACTTTGTAATTAAACCAATAGGACCTTGATTAAATGAACAATGGATTCAGGTTGGAATTATAGTTGATAGAAGAGATATGCAAAAGAAAGGGATATTATTTGTGTCAACAACGTTTTTGGGAGGAGAAATGAAGAGAATATATTCCATTGTCAAAAATAAACCAAACAAATTTAAAACCTTAATTACAGTTTTGATAATAACTACCTCTTATGACATGCAGATTGGGAGATTTAATTTCCTTTTCTTCTCATTTTTTACACAATCATCATTTTCTATGCCAATTATTTTTTATTTTGTTAAATATCCAAACTTCATTTATATTTTAAAATAACCATTTCATAATTTATTGGTTGGAATAAAAGCAAAAGGATAATATAACATAAAGATAAAAGTAATAAAAATTGAGAGACATTTATGGAAACTTTGCATGAATTATATTAAATTTTGAAGGAAAAGAAAACGCATAGGCTGGCGAAGAAAACTATGTAAATGCAATGCAACTGTCATAAGTTTAATTTTAAAATAAAATAAAACAAAAACAAAGCCAGATTTTTACCTACCCTCTTCGTTTTAAATGCTCGACACCAAGGGCAGGTTCAAAATTAAAATTGTAATCAACTGAAAAAGGAAAAAAGAAAATAAAATTTATAATCAACGTCATGTTCACGTGATAACACCACCAAATAATAATTCAATAATTCCCATTATGATCTTATCACCAATTGCTTTTAAACAATATATTATATGATTAATTATATTTCCATCTTATCCTATCCCCATGTTTGCGACCATTTTTTTTATAAAATAAAGTTTTCTAAAGAAATTAATAAATCGTTCTATTTATTAATGAATATGTAAAATGATTAGCGTGGGATTAGCAATTAACAGTGGAGGCGTTGAAATATACGGAAGTGATTGGCCGCCTTCTCCCTTCCTCCTTCTCGGGTTCTCCCTTGCCTTACAAATTGGCTGCTTCCGCCGGCAGCCGTCCTTGTCTCCAATAACATGGTCCTCACTCCAAAACAAAATCAGTATTTGACCTGGCACAAACATGTGGGCCTCACATGTCCACCCCTTCCTACACACGCCTATGTGTACTGGACCCACATGTTCCTTCTCTCCACACCAACAGTCACATCCAAATATATTTTTTTCTTCCTTATATGACGTGGATTTTGAGGTGTCATCACAGCATGCATTACCATTGCCTCCCACCTCTTCCCTCATCTCATTTTGCTATATAAATCCCACACTCACAACTTCACCGCTCATCTATTCCTTCTCATATTCCTACTACTATCTCTTTTCAAACTTCTTGCCTTCTTGTTTTTATAATGGCAGTTGATTCTCAGCTTTCGTCCCCTCTTCCCCCGCCGCCCTCCGACAAGGACGCCAAAGCCCTTCGCTTCATACAGGAGGTCACTACAAATACTGACGCGGTTCAGCAAAGGGTGTTGGCAGAGATTCTGAGCCGCAACGCTAATACTGAGTACGTCAACCGCTTCCGCCTCAATGGAGCCACTGACAGGGACACCTATAAGTCCAAGATTCCCGTCGTTACTTACGAAGATCTCCAGCCCGACATCCAACGTATTGCCAATGGCGATCGCTCTCCTATTTTTTCATCCACTCCCATTTCTGAGTTTCTCACCAGGTCAATTTTGTAATTAACCTAAATATATTTGGGTTTTTTTCTTTTTTTTTTTTATGTAAATGGAATTTAAATTGTATTTAATTTCACAGTTCTGGGACATCGGCTGGGGAGAGGAAACTGATGCCGACAATTCAAGAAGAAATGGAGCGTCGTCAGCTGCTTTACAGCCTTCTCATGCCCATTATGAATCTGTAAGAATTCACTCTTGTCTCGACTCGACCTGACTCGACCCGACTCGTTTTTAATTTAATTTTGAGGGGGAAGAAAATTAATAATGAACAAAATGGTCAGGTATGTGCCGGGATTGGACAAAGGGAAGGGGCTCTACTTTTTATTCGTCAAGGCTGAAACCAAGACCCCTGGAGGGCTAGTGGCTCGTCCAGTGCTCACCAGCTACTACAAGAGCGACATCTTCAAGACTAGGCCCTATGACCCTTTCAATGATTACACTAGCCCAAACGAGGCCGTTCTATGCGCCGATTCCTTCCAAAGCATGTACACTCAAATGTTATGTGGGCTATTGATGCGCGAGCAAGTCCTCCGAGTTGGCGCCGTCTTCGCCTCTGGCCTCCTCCGCGCCATCCGCTTCCTGCAGCTGAACTGGAAACAGCTGGCACACGACATCTCCACCGGAACCCTAAACCCCAAAATCACAGACCCTTGTCTCCGTGAATGCATCGTTTCAAAATACCTAACAAACCCAAATCCGGAGGTGGCGGAATTCATCTCCAAGGAGTGTTCCACAGAGGAGTGGGAAGGGATTATCACTAGAATTTGGCCAAACACCAAATACCTTGACGTCATCGTCACAGGAGCCATGGCTCAGTATATTCCCACGCTGGAATTTTACAGCGGTGGGTTACCCATGGCTTGTACTATGTACGCTTCCTCGGAGTGCTATTTCGGGGTTAATTTGAAGCCAATGTGCAAGCCCTCAGAAGTGACCTACACCATCATGCCAAACATGGGCTACTTCGAATTCCTCCCGCACGACACGTCGTCCCCTCCTGTTCTCTCCCGCGACTCCCCACCTCGACTTGTCGACCTCGCGGACGTGGAAGTCGGGAAAGAGTACGAGCTGGTAATCACAACCTATGCTGGACTCCGGCGGTACCGAGTGGGCGACGTGCTGGAGGTCACAGGGTTCCACAACGCAGCCCCACAGTTCCGATTCGTGAGACGAAAAAACGTTCTGCTCAGCATCGACTCCGACAAGACCGACGAGGCGGAGCTCCAGAAGGCAGTGGAGAACGCGTCATCTCTTCTCCGAGAGCTGAACACCAGCGTGGTGGAATACACGAGCTATGCCGACACAAAAACAATCCCAGGACATTACGTCATATATTGGGAGCTTCTAGTGAAAGACGAAGCTGCAAATTCTCCGCCGCCTGCGGAGATTCTAAATCAGTGCTGCCTTGCCATCGAAGAGAGCCTGAACTCGGTGTACCGCCAAGGCCGAGTCGCGGATAACTCAATTGGACCACTAGAGATCAGGGTTGTGAAAAACGGAACGTTTGAAGAGCTAATGGACTACGCCATCTCAAGGGGTGCATCAATCAACCAGTACAAAGCACCACGGTGCGTAAACTTCACACCCATTGTGGAGCTCCTCGACTCTAGGGTAGCTTCAGTGCACTTTAGCCCATCCAAGCCGCACTGGACACCCGAACGACGTCGTTGAAACCAACCAACAAAAACAAAAACAAAAAAAACAAAACAAAAAACAAAAAAAAAAAAAAAATTGAAAAAGACCCATATGTATAAAAAGATTATATATGATGATGATGACGACGTAGCAGCAGCCAAGCAGAAGAGGATAGAGTTTGAGTTTGTTGGATTATGCATATGTCTTTTAGAAGTAAGTGTTTTTTTTTTTTCTTTCTTTTTTTTTTTTGGGTTAAGGAAAGGTTGTAGGTTGATGTGTTTGTGTGTAATAAGGTTGAAGTAATGTCTAAAATATGGGCTTCATGATGTAATTGTTGTGTTTACAAATATGTCTGTTGGTCTATTGCATCCTTTTTCTTTCCTTTTTCCTTTCTTTTGAGTGTAAAAAGAGAGTGTGGAAAATAATAACTTTTTAAAAAAAATTATTTTCTTGGCTGCCGCTGCTTCTTCCATAAAGCAATGCCATATAATTTGTAGCTATCACAAACCCTTCTCCACTCAATTCATTCATTTAGATGCATTGCATTTATCTATTTTTGCACTTATTCTTCATAATTATATCAATTATGTTCTTCCCTCCCTTCTTCATCATCANTTTTTTTTTTTTTTTTTTTTTTTTTTTTTTTTTTTTTGGTTTTACGTTGTAAGAAAATAAAATAAATACAATTTTATGGAAAACAAATATGAGAAATTCTATTTTTGTGTTTTTTTTCTTTAATTAGACTAAAAAAATATTAAAAAGAAAGTTTTTGAAAGGTGGGTGTAGATTACACATAAAGGAGAGTAATTTTAATGAGACTTTTAAAATATATGCATAAAGCACTTTAATTTAAAAAAGCGAAGAAATACAGAGGACAGGACATGTCAGAAATTTGAGAGTTGTTTTTCAGATACAATTCCAAAAGCCTGAATGCCTCCTTTTAAAACACGTTAAGACATGTTCAGTGATTTCAGATTTCATCGTTTTTCTACAAATTAGTTATTATTATTTCCATAAATAAATAAATAAATAAAAACTGTGAAACTAAATACCATTTTTTAAATCATCAATATTCAAAATAATGTGTCAAAACATGTAAAAAAAAAAAAAAAAACAAAGTGTGCATGGAGGTTAGCGCACGTGGGAACATATTCCTTGTGTGTGTCTGAAATCGGATATTTTGAGCATTTTTGGCGAGCTGTCTGTGAGGAAAATAGTAAATAGGCAGTGATATTAAGGCATCAATTTTGGTTTTGGCCGTTTTAGATTTGGAGCCACCTGCGTTGCTCGCTTCTCCACGCCCTCCTCCTCGCTCCTAGGGTTCCCTCTTTCACACATTAATATTGGTATTATTATTATTATATTTCCTCATAACAATTACAGGAATCTATGTCGTGGGAGCAAATGAAACATAGTTTAATTGATTTAGTCATCAACACTGGATGGATGGATGAAGAGACTGACACATGTTTGAATGCTATATTTAATCAGTTTTAGAGTGGAAGTAATATTCCGTGTTTAACACACATTAATGCACTGGAAAAAGGGGTATGTGTATAGCTTAACGCCAATTATTTGTAGGCATTGGCCAATAAACATGAATGCGTATATTGACTAAAAGGATGGCCAAGCTCTAGGGCTATTAAATTATTGTGTCTTTTTCTGATAATTAATTAAATAATTAACATTAACCTTTCAAGAGATTAGTTGGGATTGTTACGTCAACTTTGATTCCTAGCTCGGTGCATGTGTTTCTTGTCTTTAAATTAAATGTTGGGAGGATAAACCAAATTCATCATGTTGTAGCCACTCATTTTTTTCAACATTAACTATTCATAAAACCTAACCTAAATCGCCTTAATTGTATTTTAATTATGCAAGGGTTTGGTATAACGATATATCCTATAGTGTATTTTTTAATTACCCAATAAAATAATTCGGGAATTGAACCCACGTATGATTCACATACCACCAATCAAATCATAACAACATAGGAAATGATAATATGTGCTTAACACAGCTTTTACTTCAAAAAATTTAAAATTATAAACTTGCTTTTAATTAAGTATTTGTTATTAGGATAAAAATATTGAGTTTGTCCCCCATAATCATGTATATGTCACTTTAGCAATTTTTCCTTTACCTGTTTTAAATGAATGATTTCAGTATCCTAACATTTTTAATGGATAAGATTCATTTCTAATTTAATGGATAAGATATTTAATAGATAATATTCATTTACACGACCTAACACTTTCGACTAAAATATTTGAAGTTTGAATTCTCGAACTAAAAAAATTATACTTAAGATGACACCAATACAAACGATACGATGCGTTTTTGAAAATTGAAAAAGATTAACTTGAAAGGATTACGTGGAGAAGTAGGTCGGTGAAAAAAAAGACCTAAAAAGTAATTAAAAGTTGTTTTACGAATATTAAATTTAATTAAGACTTTGAAATTGATGGCCTTTGTCGACCAAAGTGATTCAACTATGTTAATGGAATAGCTTTTAAATGTTGGATTGTCTGAAACAAATAATTTAACTTAAAATTTACCCCAAAACAAAGTCAATCGATTTTGACAAATCCTTGTTTTCACATTGGGTTATATTCTTGTTCATTTTTAATATGAAATTTTAATCTTAAAATTTGTTGATTTCGACAAATATTGTCATTAAAAGCAAAACACAGTATAGAATTAAAATGAAAAATGGATTTATAAAATTATAATTATCATAAGTTGAAAAAATAATGAAGTTGAAAAGGTTTGGAACGGGTCGGGAGCACACAGAAAAGTGTTTGAAGCCTTTGTTCCCCTGAAATGGACACTCTTTAGGGAGAAACAAACGGATCCCACACTTGCAATCGACACTGCAAAAACAGCCATTACTGTTTTGTAAAAAGCCGATAATGTTTTGTCGTCTTCTGTGTTCTTTTCTGTAAATTACTTTTTTACTGTTCCTTCTTCCTTTCTGGACTTCTCAGTTTTACCTTTTTTGTTTTTTACTTTATTCCTTCCCACTGTTCCATTGCCGACCGAGAAAAGAAAGGGACATTATGAGTTCATTTTTCAAAACCATAAAAATAATATCACTGTAAATGGGCCTCATTCAAACTAGGGACTGCTACCATTTTGGATCGAACTGGGCCCAAATAATTGTACGATTTGATTGGAATGGGCCTCATTGAAACACCATCATTCTTCAAACTGGAAGCCCAGCGGCAAAGGAGAAGAGTTGATAGTTTTGGTAGTCTTTCGGTGGTTGATGATAACCAGGCCGACCCATGAGGGTGCTATCCCACCATAAGTGGCACTGTCACAATCAGGCACAGCACAAGCCCCATGGCTTATGAGTCCCCCACCCTGCATTCAAATAAACATCTTACCCCACATTTTGAACAAATAACAATGCAAAAACTATATACCAGTTACTCTCTTGGACAACAGTATTTATACGACGAATCAGCAATGACCCATGAAAATGCCTATAAGAATGATCTACACCCCTAAAAGATATTATCTGTTTTGACTCGTTGCGTATTGCAATTTTAAAACGCATATGTCACGCTCCTTGTTTGTCCACTCTATTCTATTCATTCTAAATATGATTTAATCAAAGTTTCAAGAGTGAGTTTGAGATGCTAATAATAAACGTGATTTATTGTAAAATGCTTGTACGTATTTCCTTGAAGGGGAAGGTTAGAGAGTGGTTGGATTCTTTCCTTAGTATGGAAGTTGGACAGTGTTTTATAGCATCAAATCTTTTTGTGTTCTGCTGCTTTAGTTTGGTTCTGGGAATATCCTATTCTTAACCATCAAAAAGCATGGCCGCAAACACCACCGACACTCCTAGTTTTCTTCTTTTCATAAAGGTTAAATGCGGATCAAGCTGCTAATTGGAATTTAGCTTCTAATACAAACATTAAATCAAAATTAGTATGTTCGGGATCAATTTCAACTTTCAACGTCATGAACAATGTCAATTAATAATAATTAATAATAAAAGAAAGAAGGCAGACGCATTTTGAGAATTATTTATGAATTATAGAAATATAAATTATGTAGCTACCGCTACAACTGCCACCACCGACATGAATGTTATTTGTGGTAATTCCCAACCAAAAAATATATTTCAGATCCCCCACCAAACATCGTATCCAAAATATATATTTAAAAAAAAAAAAAAAAAAAAAAAAAAAAAAACCCCTCACACTTCACTTATCCCTGTCGGTGGACTGCTGTTTACTACGGTTGATGTTGCTTTAAAGAATAATAAGTGTTCATATTTTGTTCATACATTTCATCGAATAAGGCTTGTTTAATTGGAAAGCAACCTCAGGATTTTCACTAAATTTAGTTTTTGAGCTACTAGATCTGTCTGTGTAGATGTCGTGTTGGAGTGTTCCTAATTGACACACATGATGTATTAGGAAACGAAGGAGAATTAATTACAGAACACAAACAAAAAGGATCCCAAATGTTGATCGATCAAAGCAAACACCCAAGTGTGGTCGATTCGGTACAAACAAATTTCATCAATCAATTCAATCAAAAAGCACCTCTTATGATATGGAGTACAATGGAGGAAATTTTAAACAAAATAAAGATTCAATTTAAATAAATGAAGAACGATCACATCATCTCTCAACTTATTTTCCTCGCTCTAGATGATGAAGCTGAGGGCGACGGCAGCCCATCCCAAAGCCAAGCTTCCGGCCACCTTCTGCAGTGTTTCAGCTCCACTCTGCAACAAAACACAGATCCATGACATTTCTTTAATATTATGCTCAAAATTAATAATCTCATGTGACTCACTACTAGTCTATTTAATTTATTAATCTGTTTGCCGTAGTGTGAGCTCAGAACACTGGACTGACATTTATTCATCTCGAGCGTAGTGTGATCTGACATTCTGACGTTTTCTTTCCTTTTGATTTGACGCGTTATTGAGTACTTCTATGCCTTGGGTTAATCTTTAGACTCGACCATGGTTACTATCTCGACTTAAGGCCTCTTAGACGCTAGATCTACGCGTGTCGGTGGCGCGTGGCATTGAGCTCATTTCACTTTGGCAGAGTGAAATGAGCTCAATGCCATCAATTCTATACAGATTATGGACACATATTGGGTATGATGGTAGAGATTTAGGCGGAATTAAATTACCTTGTCTTCTAGTGAAGGGCCGGGTGAAGGACCTTCCTCGCTTGCACCAGGGGCTTCGGAAGGAGGTGCAGGTGGACCAAGCAACGCCGGGGAAGGAGCTGGTGCTTTGTGCTTCCTCGACTTCTTGCTAGGCGCCGGCGATGGTGCCTCAACAGGAGGAGCACTTTCGGGAGTGCTTGTCGGAGTTGGCGCAGGAGGAGATTGCGTCGGAGTTGATACTGGAGGAGAGCTCTCCGGCACTGGGACTGGTGGAGAACTTGCTGGAACTGGAACCGATGGAGAGCTCGCTGGAACGGAAGCAGCGGGGGGAGAGCTAGCCGGAACGGAAGCAGTCGGTGGAGAGCTAGCCGGAACGGAAGCAGCTGGTGGAGAGCTAGCAGGAACGGAAGCAGTCGGTGGAGTGCTGGCCGGTGGAGAAGCTACTGGAGCGACTGCTATTGGCGCAGATGCGGGCGGCGTGGAGACGGGAGCTGGGGAAACCGGCTTTTGGGGAGCGGCGACGGGAGATGAATTTGTCGGTGGCGATATAGGAGACGCGGCTGGAGGTGTATACTTTGCTGCTGCAGGCGAAGTAGCGCCCGGAACGGTAGTCGGAGCTGCAGCTGGTGACTGGCCACCGACGCCAGCAACGACGGCGCAAATGAGAACGAGTGCGATTACAGACTGTCTCCCCATTTCTACCGTGGGAGCGTTTGTAGACGATGAAGTAGTGAATGTCACCAAGCACTTGGCTTAATCGTGTATATATAGATTATAGACCCACAAATAATACCCCAAAGGAAATTTCTAAATTATAAAAATATATTAAACAATAAATAAAAGAACAATAGAACTGGTTACACAAATGGGCCCACTATTAATGGGCCTGTACTAGCCGTTGGGATAGAGAAGAGGGCCCACGAAGGGAACCAAACAAAAAAAACGGCATACCATGGGAGATTTAAACAGATCTTCTAAAGCCCATCGGGTTATTTTCTCGACTTAATTTTCTAATATTTGTAATCAATAATTAATATGTATTTTAAAATTAAAATAGTAATAATACGTTAATCAATGAACATAGGGTGATTAAAACTATAGTATAGTAATTGAACCGTTAAATTTAGGCGCCCCACGTGAATAGTAAATGGGGGATTAATTTGGCGCTTTAGTAACCAATAATTTGGTTGGAAGGAGGAGATTTTGATTGAGTGAGGGGAAGTGGATACAGCTGGATGATTGATCNTTTTTTTTTTTTTTTTTTTCATTTATGGTTTTGTGTTAACAGAGTATTTATATTGGAGTATTCTTCAATTCATCTACCAAAGTTCTGGTTTTATTTCAAACCAATTTATTCTAAAAGCAAATAATGCATCTTGGGTTTTCTTTTGCATCAAGTGATCTCTCTTTTCTTTTTATTATTTATTTATTTATTTTATTTTCACATCTTTTGATGTTGTTTTTTTTTTTATTTTGTTTGGTTGATTTCTATATATAGTCTTGTTAGTGCACAATAAATACTCAATAATTGTCAATGTGTTTTTTATAATTGTATGATAAAATTAATAATTTTTTAGAATTATTGAATCATACTATTGAAGATGGGGCTAATAATTTTTCAAACTGGCTTTATGTTTTTGTAGGTTTACGTGATTCCTAACTTGAAAAAAAGGTAACTGTGTAATTAATCTGATGCACTTTACTCGTCAAATCAATGGCTCGATTCATTATTCTAATTTGCATAGCTTATTATTTTCAATATTTATTGGAAATAATTCATTTATAAAATAAAAAATATCTTTATGTAATTTCTTATGTTCAGTAAATTTTATAAAAATATCCCTAAATTCCATGATTTTGTTTCGGTAATGAATGAACTTAAAACTAATTATTATAATTGTTATTTTCCGTTTTAAATTTTTTGTAATTAATTATCTATTTTGATTTACTTATATCACCTTGTGTGTATTTTATTTTATTTTTTATTTTTTATTTTTTGGGTAGGGCAGGCGTAGGGCAGCTTTAAGAAAAATCATCCCAAATATGTTATTATTGGAACGCTTACCAAAGTAACATTTCCGCTGCAGCCACGTGCGTCCAGCATTTTTCTGATATAATATTGAAAATATTGTTTTAAATATAATAAAAAATTGGACATTTACTTTAATATGTACAGTTTATGCTCCTTTTTGTTTAATATTTTATTTTAAACGTCACTTTCCGAAAATATTACAAAATTTAACTAATTCCTTTTGTAAATAATATAATACTGATGAAAAGTCCGTGACTATTAAATAAAATTAAAACTTATCCGGAAAACCAGGAAATAAGGTGTGAGCGCAATATATATATGTGATGCTAAATGTCAATTCAATTTTTGTTTATGTTTTTAAAATTAATCATGATTTACTTAAAATCAAACATTAAAGCAGTAACACAAATGATATGACGCTAATTAGACTGCAAACTTTACTACTTTCAATTAATGTCTACTTATATTCTATATTTAAATAATAATAGTAAAGTTTATATATAATATAAATACTTTTCCTCAAATTTCATATTTATCTAAACAAATAATAATTTATATGACAATTTGAACGTATCTTGGCAAATAAAGAACATATTATTATCGTAACAGTTGATGGTTGATACTCACGTATGGGCCTTAATGGGCTGGATCAATTGATCTTCATAAGAGATTTGGCCCATTTGAAGGAGAGAATNACCATGGGAGATTTAAACAGATCTTCTAAAGCCCATCAGGTTATTTTCTCGACTTAATTTTCTAATATTTGTAATCAATAATTAATATGTATTTTAAAATTAAAATAGTAATAATACGTTAATCAATGAACATAGGGTGATTAAAACTATAGTATAGTAATTGAACCGTTAAATTTAGGCGCCCCACGTGAATAGTAAATGGGGGATTAATTTGGCGCTTTAGTAACCAATAATTTGGTTGGAAGGAGGAGATTTTGATTGAGTGAGGGGAAGTGGATACAGCTGGATGATTGATCGTGGGGCCCTTCCCATTTTCGACAATCCAATAACAGTTGACCACGTGAACTGTCCCGCCAATTATTGCGGGGAAATTTACTGAGAGGTCTTACCAGTGGGTTGGGGTTCTTTTGTCGCACTACCACCGCCTTAGAAACCGTGCCTCACAAAAACGATATTTCTCTTCTTCCTTATGTATATACGTATATTATACGTACTTACATACATTACCAAACACATAATATAAAATATATATTTATATTAATATGCATTATCAAACCCTAAGTATGTANATATTGGAATCCTTAAAAAAGCCCAACAATTTCCTTCAATTTTATTTATTATTTGTTATATTTTCTGTTATAGAAAGGGCTGGACAACTTTGGTCCGTGCAGAGCAAGAAAGGCTCGAAGTCGCACCAATACAAATAGAGGGACGGAGGGAAAGGAAGAGAGACCCAGAGAGATCGAGAAGGACGCGGAGAGCAAGGGAAAGGGATCGGCTGGCTATCGGAGACTGACGGGCGAGTTCAACCGATAAACCCTCATAGGATAAATTTAGCGTGCCGACAAGGGAAGAGTGTGCAAGTCGTTGTTGTGGGCTGATTAATTCAGTGCCCTAAAACCATCCTCTTTCCACTTGCTGATAATCTCAGGCTCCGGCGAAACAGAAGGACGTCGATGGGCATTATCAGAAGTGGCTTCTCCCTTATAGCGGGAACTGTGTTAGGGATTTACATCGCTCAAAATTACAACGTTCCCAACATTAGGAAGCTCGCCAATACTGGGCTTGTGATGGCCAAACACATCGAAGAGAATTACAGGAAGCCAAAGAAGAGGGAGGATGATGATTGATTACAAGGCTCATGATCCAGGTTCCCTTTTTGACGTACTATTGAAGAAGTGCTTGTTAATTCTGGATTTGTAGGCATTGAGTACTATATGTTGAAATTTTGTGATTTTCAATTTAGGGAACTGAAAAGTTCTTAGCAATTAAAGAAGTTTTGATCACATAATTGGAGTTGGAATTTATTCCTTCGTGAACGCGCCATTGTTGTTTTCGGATGCTTATTGTGGGTAATTAAATTGGGGAAAAATAATGCAACATTTTCTAAAACCCTAGGTATGCGTTTTGTTCTTTGCAAGTATTTATCGATTGTCTGAATTTGAAGGCTAGCTATTTTATCAACAGTTTGATACGTTTTGCCCGGAGTACTCTTTAATGTTATTGCAAAAGGCCTTTCTTGGGGGAAATGGGATTGGAAACGATATCTGTGCATCTTTTTTTTCTTAGTTTCAATTTAATATCCCTGGAACTCTGACGTCTCTTAATGTTGAATTCTCATTTGTGCTCATTGGTTCAATTGGTCTTTTGTTAAAAGTTGAGTGGCTTGTCCTATCAAAATCATGGTGTCGTAGTTCAGCTAGTGAAATTTGATGGTGCTAGCGTAAATCCTCTGCAAAGGAATCAAGTACTCCATCCACCTGACAAAAGTTTTGGATAATATTGATTGTATGTTGGACTTATCGTGCCTGTATATAAGAGTATGTCCATCTTATTGAGCTTGGATTTTATCTTATGGGTCATTTTGTGGTGGAAAAAGGGTGCTGTACTGCTGAAAATTCTAATCGGAGGCTACAAAAGTGAGCTCAGCCAAAAAAAATCTTAACACTCCTGTATTTGTCCTGAAAAAGTATTAATTTTTTTTTTTTTTTTCAATCCATAGATTCCAATAAAAAGCACTTAGAGCATTCAACAATAGGGCTGAAACTTTAGCACCTGAACCAGCCACCACCGGCCCCAAACTCAACGAGAACATGTCCATATTATCTATAGATANATATTGGAATCCTTAAAAAAGCCCAACAATTTCCTTCAATTTTGTTTATTATTTATTATATTTTCTTTTATAGAAAGGGCCGGACAACTTTGGTCCGTGCAGAGCAAGGAAGGGNGGCTGAAACTTTAGCACCTGAACCAGCCACCACCGGCCCCAAACTCAACGAGAACATGTCCATATTATCTATAGATAGGCACAAACCAATTCAAGATGAAGAAATTAAGAGGAATATAGAGAGAACTTAGAGTCTGGTTTATTTGTTCTGTCTAGACTAGCATTTATGCCAGGCGTGTTGTTCCATACTTTCTTTCAATACAGCAGCTATTTACCTCCATGATGCAAGATGCAAACAAGCCGTCTTGAAAATCCAAGTGAGTACTGATCTTGAAAACTAAAATGGCTAGAAGGGTAAACCAGAATCTATCAGAAAGAGAACCAAAGAGAGTAGAGGGGTCAGAGCATTTGTTGTCCCCTTGGGGTGCACTTTTTCCTTCATGGATTTTTCTTTGTGTTATTAGGTGGAGACAGGATTTTGGTGGAGTCCTTCCATACACTCTTTTCTTTTCCAGTTGAGCATCTGTTAAGTCTATATATGTTTTTTTAAATATATATGACTATTAAGTAGATTCAGTCCAAATATTGTATTGCTGTCATCACAACGAAAAATTTGGCCACGACACCTTGATATGTGTGCTTTGGGATACATTGCTTGAAAAAGGGTTGCCTAGGTTGCTATCAACCACTTCATGAACTGATATTAGTTCGAAAACTAAGCACTCAGTTCTTGAAGATCACGTTATATGGTCTCTTACTCTGCTTTATACTTGTGTTTCATCATGATTCATATGTAAACTTCATCCCAGCTTGAATTTATGCAGTCGGAATCTATGGAGCCAAGTGAAGGTTCTTGACACTAGAAATTTGGAATAACTTGAACCATGGTTAGATCTTCTACCCTTTGTCATTCTCTATGATTTGACGGTTAGTTTCACTGTCTTCATTATTAAAAAATAAATATTGTTCCAAGGGGAAGCAGAAATATTTGAGGAAGACAGTTTTTCCTTTATTGAAATGTTTGATGTGATCATAGTCAATTAGGTCTAACTTTTTGTTGAATGTGACTTCGACTTCCCCGGTTAAATGATATTGTAACAACCTAAGCTCACCGTTAGTAGATATTGTCTGTTTTAACCGGTTACATATCGCCATCAGCCTCACTGTTTTAAAACGCGTCTATTAGGGAGAGGTTTCACATCCTTATAAAGAAATGTTTCGTTCTCTTCTTCAACCGATGTGAGATCTCACCATTTTAATAATATTAAATGTGTTTAGTTTAGTTAGCCTATTATAAGAATTTTACATCACATGTATCATGATTCTGGAAGCTGTTCATATATTGATTGGAGTTTAGAAACTGGGTAAAAGGATTGGAGACCCTCCCAAATGTAGAAGAGCCAACAAAAGCTCGCTGAAAAAGAAGTTATGCCAAAATTAGCTTTTCTTTTAAAAAGACGAAACATTTGGCAATCACAAAATTTGAAACAGTACGAGAATGATCCAATGGCATTGTTGTCCTGTTCCATTCCTCATTGGCTCTCTCTCACCCATAAAAGCATATTCACTCTACACTTTAATCATGACTGTCACTATCGTCCATCGCCAACGCCTCTCTTTCTCATGACTCCCACCATTGCCGATGCTCAACCCTCTCCGTCTGCGCCACAATCATTTTCCCTTTAGACATTAATTTGTGATTTGTGAACTAAAAACATTATANATCATAGTCAATTAGGTCTAACTTTTTGTTGAATGTGACTTCGACTTCCCCGGTTAAATGATATTGTAACAACCTAAGCTCACCGTTAGTAGATATTGTCTGTTTTAACCGGTTACATATCGCCATCAGCCTCACTGTTTTAAAACGCGTCTATTAGGGAGAGGTTTCACATCCTTATAAAGAAATGTTTCGTTCTCTTCTTCAACCGATGTGAGATCTCACCATTTTAATAATATTAAATGTGTTTAGTTTAGTTAGCCTATTATAAGAATTTTACATCACATGTATCATGATTCTGGAAGCTGTTCATATATTGATTGGAGTTTAGAAACTGGGTAAAAGGATTGGAGACCCTCCCAAATGTAGAAGAGCCAACAAAAGCTCGCTGAAAAAGAAGTTATGCCAAAATTAGCTTTTCTTTTAAAAAGACGAAACATTTGGCAATCACAAAATTTGAAACAGTACGAGAATGATCCAATGGCATTGTTGTCCTGTTCCATTCCTCATTGGCTCTCTCTCACCCATAAAAGCATATTCACTCTACACTTTAATCATGACTGTCACTATCGTCCATCGCCAACGCCTCTCTTTCTCATGACTCCCACCATTGCCGATGCTCAACCCCCTCCCTCTGCGCCACAATCATTTTCCCTTTAGACATTAATTTGTGATTTGTGAACTAAAAACATTATAAAAACAAGCCAACATACCCATAATCATAAATCAGAGTTCCCCAATTTTATCATTAAAGTGAAAGAAAAAGGAGCTCAATTTTTTGTTAACAGAGGAAGAGAGATTAAGTATTAGAAGCATGCGTGGCATTGTTGATGAGTTTAGGTGTCTAAGGCTAAGTCTAAGCCTCACAGGGAAAGGATGCATGCGAGAGCTCCTTTAGCCTGTTGGATGATGGAAGTCCCACATCGACTAATTTAGGGAATGATCATGGGTTTATAAGTGAGGAATGCTAACTCCATTGGAATGAGGCCTTTTGGGAAGCCCAAAGCAAAGCCATGAGAGCTTATGCTCAAAGTGGACAATATCATACCATTGTGGAGAGTCGTGTTCGTCTAACATGGTATCAGAGCCATGCCCTAAACTTAGTCGTGCCAATAAATTGGTAAATCCTCAAATCCTCAAATATCGAACAAAGAACTCCTAAAGAAAAGGAGCCAAGCCCCTCCTCGAAGGCAGTCAAAAATGACTAAGACTCCAAAGGAGTCGAGCCTCGATTAAGGGGAGGCGCACTTTGTTCGAGGGGAGGTGTTGGATGATGGAAGTCCCACATCGACTAATTTAGGGAATGATCATGGGTTTATAAGTGAGGAATGCTAACTCCATTGGAATGAGGCCTTTTGGGAAGCCCAAAGCAAAGCCATGAGAGCTTATGCTCAAAGTGGACAATATCATACCATTGTGGAGAGTCGTGTTCGTCTAACATAGCCATTCAAACGTTCGATCACGAGACAATGCTAACTTTTCCTGTTCTTCTTTTTCCTTTTCTGGAGTGTTCTTACGGTTCCCCTTCCTCCTCCTTACTACCACCGTCTTCGGCGCCGGCGTCACCGTCGACCCGACCGAACACTTGCACCCAACTCCGCTCAGAATCCCCCCGTGCTTTCTCTCTATTGATACACTAGCTCGAGGTCTCCTCATAATCTCCTTCATGCTGTTCCCGTTGCTTGCAGCAGGAATAAAGGCCTTCTCGCTGTCGCTTCGGCTGACGGAGGAGTTTCTCCTCGTGCTGCTCCGGTGTTTGAGATCCTGTAGTTCCATTCCGGGCGCTTTCACTACCCCTAACCGGAAAAAATCCCACTTGGAGGAGGATATTTGGCGGCCTCCGCCGGTGCTCGCCTGTCGAAACGTGATAGGCGAGGCCTTAATTTGGGGTTTGGGGCTCGGGTGGGAGTGGAATAAATTCGGGACTCTGGGCAGCGAGTTTCTAACAGCGGAGGTACTTGTTATGGAAGTAGTAGTTACGCTCGAGGAAGAGCACTGGCTTCTACTGCTACTGCTTCCACTGCTATTAATACTTCTGATGTTCCCAAACGAACCGGAGCCTGAGCCTTGCCGGCGGTGGAATCCAGCGGAGGTGGTGTCGGAGCTAACAGAGAGGCGAACGGGCAAAAGTTTACCCTGGTAGAAGACCTCGTCGGCCAAACACATTTGCGGCGGCGGCTGAGCGGAAGAATTACTGAAACCCCCTAAAGAACCAAAATCAAATTCTTCGTCGTCGACGGCGGCAATGGGTTTCTCGCCGGCTCCGAGCTTTTCTTCGAACAGAAAATGGGGTTTGTCGTCTTTGACCACATGTATGGGAAGATCGCACAAGGATAAAGTTTCGTCTTCGTGGTCGAGTTGCTCCATGTAAAATTCATCTTCGCCCCATCCTTCATTAGCATAGCTTCTCCCCATTTTCGAGTCTAAGAATTAGATTTTGGTTAAATAACAGAAGAAACCAAAAACAGAGTGAGAGAGATGGAATGTGAAGGCAAAGGGAGACAGACTATAAAGAGGCAGAGCATTTGGAAGCACTGAAAAGGCAAAGGGAATTGATAATTGGATGGTGGAAATGGATTGGTTTCCATCTATATATATATATCATATATGGGTGATCATGATTAAGATGTTAAACATGAATTAATAATGTTGAACACCCAAGATCATTCAAACTAGAAAATATTATAAAAACAGAAGATGGGAAGGAATTTTCAAAAAGTGCTCAAAAGAAGTGCAATGGACCCCCAAAGTGGCGCCCTTTAGATAGTTAGAAAAGGGGAAAAGGATTCAAATCAGAAGAAATGGGTAATATTATTATGCATGCAGAAGTGGGTAGTGAAGGAAAATGAAGATTTTTCTGCCAAAAAAGTGAATGATTTGGAAGCTAAAAGAGAGAAATTACCAGCTTTGAGAGTTTAGTGGAGATTTCTCAAAAGGAAGGAAAGAAAGAAAATCAGAGAAAAGAGAGACCACTTTGGAACTTAGACTTGGGATTTAATTTGAGATCTTATTTTTATATGCCTCTCTTCCTCTTCCATATGCTTTGGACCATACCCATTCTTTATTTATTTACCCTTTTCCCTTCTTTTTAACCTTATCGATAAAGTTAAAGTGAGGCAGAAAGAGAGAAGAGTGNAAAGTGGCGCCCTTTAGATAGTTAGAAAAGGGGAAAAGGATTCAAATCAGAAGAAATGGGTAATATTATTATGCATGCAGAAGTGGGTAGTGAAGGAAAATGAAGATTTTTCTGCCAAAAAAGTGAATGATTTGGAAGCTAAAAGAGAGAAATTACCAGCTTTGAGAGTTTAGTGGAGATTTCTCAAAAGGAAGGAAAGAAAGAAAATCAGAGAAAAGAGAGACCACTTTGGAACTTAGACTTGGGATTTAATTTGAGATCTTATTTTTATATGCCTCTCTTCCTCTTCCATATGCTTTGGACCAAACCCATTCTTTATTTATTTACCATTTTCCCTTCTTTTTAACCTTATGGATAAAGTTAAAGTGAGGCAGAAAGAGAGAAGAGTTTGTCTTAAAAGTAAAAGATGGGAACCAGCCCCAGGTGAGGTAGAAAGGACATGTTCTAAAGTGAACAACTCCTCATTTTGATCATTTATATATACATATAAGTATAAGAGTATTTGAAAATAAAAGCAAATAAAAGCAAAAATCTAGAGCATTATTCTTTTAAAATCTGACAAAAAAAAAATTAATAATTTAATTTAAAGTGTGTAGCATAGCATATAACTTTAAAATGAATGGTTTAAAAGGAACAAAAATAGCTTTTAAAAATATAATGTGATTGTTGTCAAATAAGAAATTGTTGTAATTGAAAGTGCTTCTTTATAAAATGTTAAAACCTAAAAACAATTTTTGTTATAAATATTTTAAAAGGAGTGCTTAACGTATTCTAAATACACCCTCCAAATCGTAGGTTTAAATTTTCAACCCTAACTATAGACCAGTAATTTAAATGAGATTTACGCTCCGCCTGTATTTTTTGGTGTTTTTCGTTCACACGTGTTCTGTAGGAGCTTAGTCCGTCTTATTTCATATATTACTTGGCCCATGGGCTTACACGTTGTGGCCCAAGTAATATATGGTGGGCCCTTTGTGGGCTTTTGTATGTCTACCACAAAGGGAAATGATTGGAAATGCATAAATTTAAATGTTATATCTTGCCACTGTTGTTCATGTGTTATCCATATGTAGCTTTATGAATCATGATCCCCCATGTTCTATGACACATAGAGCTCGAGAAATAAAAAATAAAAAACCTGCGGCACATGGTACTATTAATTTTAAAAAATTATTATTATGTTATAAATTTCTTAAAATACACGTCTCATAAACAAGTCCACCAATATAAATATCTTAGTACACATCAAAATAAATGTTTTTCAAGAGGTTCCAGCTTTACTGCAAGAGCCTTCGGATTAATAAGTCAAGAACCCAGTTAGAGATAAACGCAATTACGAGGGATTATGAAAGCAGCAAACGCAATTTCCTGTTATTATCAATTTTTTTTTTTTTTTTTAAATTTATCCTTTCCTTTCCTTTTTCTGGGTAGAGTAGAAGAACAAAATGTTAAAAGAAACATTGAAACCAGCTCTATTTCTCGCTGGAAAATCGACAAATATTACATTAACTTTCAGGCCCATCTTCTTCATTGCCCTCTTTCTACGTCCAACTAAACGCAATCGGACTTCCCACAACGTGCTTCCCGTCCGTCCATTCAATTCGACCGAACCCTTCAGCGCTCGGCGGTGCAGAGGAACCAGTCGCGGTTGTGAATGTGACTGTGTATGACTTCTTCTCATTGGCTTTGGTGAAGCTCAATGATTCCGGCTCGACGGAGATTTTCACCAGCTTGGTCTCCGACGAGATTGAGACTTTGTAAGTTCCTGGGGAGCCGACGTTTGTGAGAGTTCTGGTGTGCTTCACTACACTGGAACCACTGCTTCCGCCGCCCAATACGCCGTCGAAAACGACGGCGAATGAAGGGTAGTTGAGATTGTTGACACTGTACTTCTTCCCCGAGTCGCAAGTGTAATCTCTCCTCGCCAGGGAGTTGATCTGCGACGAAGTGTAGTTGAGTGCGCAGAGGAAGTCCAGGTAATCGTCCACCGTTAGATCGTAAACAAGACCCGGATTGAGGGCTGAGACGGGATCGACGTGTCCGGCACCGTGATCGAATGGGGTGGATGGTTTTCCGGTGGCGATGTCTTGGATCTTTTGGCCGTTTTTGTAAGCTGTGTAGGCTGTTGTCATCAACGCCGATCGAATCGCCGCCGGACTCCAGTCGAGATGAGCGCCCTTGATTAGGGCGGCGAGACCGCTCACATGGGGGCAGGACATGGAGGTTCCAGAGATAATGTTGAAATCCACTCGTCTTTCATCGATGGGTAAACCACTCGGTCCCACTGCTTTTGACCATCCAGCTAAGATGTTGACGCCAGGGGCGATTATGTCGGGCTTCAGCACCTGAGGAGTGATAGAATTTGGTCCTCGGGAGCTAAACGCTGCCACCACCGGAGACGGTTCGATCCCCAATTTCGTCCCTTCGAATAAGATCGTCACTGTCGGCTTTGGATCCGAAATGAGATACTTCCGTATAATGTCACCGGATTTCTGACCCACCGCCGAGGCGGGTAGAAGATGAGAATCAGCCACCAGCTCTTCTCCATTCGCGGCGGTATTGGCCAACACCATTCCGATTCCACCAGCGGCTTTGACCACCGCCCCTTTCTGAACCCTAGGGTTGACACCCCGGTCACAGAACACGACCTTTCCGGCCACTTTTTCGGGGATCAAAGTACCGGTCATACACAAATTTCCATTGGCAGAGTTACTCGCATTAGCAGCGTAAATAAAAGGCAACAACGTTCCCGGCAATGACTTGCCTCGATAGAGCGAAACGCCGGAGAAGTTCTTGCCGTCGCCGATACTGACGTACGCCGGGAAATCGCGATCTAATGTTCCAGCGCCGACGGTTGTTATCCATGGAGACGTATTTGACAAGCTGTAAGGGCTGGGGCCGGCATTCCCAGCAGAGCAAGAAATGAGGATGCCTTTTTCCATGGCGGCGAAAGCTCCCGAGGCGACGCTGTCTTTGTAATAGTCAGATATTCCGCCGCCGAGAGACATGGAAAGGACATTAACATTGTCCTCCACAGCCTTTTCAATGGCGGCTAAGATATCGGAGCTGAAACATCCGCCCGCCCAGCAGACCTTGTAGGCGGCAACCCTCGCACGTGCGGCCATCCCACGGGCGGTGCCGGACGCGTAGCCAAATAGGCTCGCGTTTTCAACCACAGAACCAGCAGCGGTGGTAGCGGTGTGGGTTCCATGTCCGTCATCATCTCTCGGAGATCTCGATTCTTTCGATTCGTCGATCGGACCGAGAGTCGCCTCGTAGCCCCTGGAGAAAAATCTGGCTCCAATCAGCTTCCTGTTGCAGTTCGACGCACTGAAATTGGTACCTGATTCACACTCTCCTTTCCAGCTACTCGGCACCGGTCCGAGCCCAGTATCGTCGAAGCTCTTACTCTCCGGCCAAACCCCAGTATCCAAAACTCCGATGATAACCTCCGATGTGGAGGTTGATTCAGGGTACAGATCTGCATTCTTGTCGAGTCCAAGAAACTGAGGAGTACGAGTTGTATGAAGTTCATATCTCATCTCCGGCACCACAGCCAGAACCCCAGGTTGGGCCTCCAGTCGCTGAGCTTCCTCCGCCGTCAATCTGGTTGAAAACCCATGAACGACGGTTTTGTAAGCATAGATCATATCGGCCGTGTCGGACACCGATTTGAGCGACGCATCGTACCAGTGCAAGTGGTGCTCAAAAGTCTGGGGCATTTGGTACTTGGCCATGTGCACGACGTAAGTCTTCTTCTGTGCAGCAGCAGCAGCCATGAACGGCCCAGAGAAGAAACAGAAAAGTAGAAAAACCCAAACCGGCTTCTCCATTGTCTCTGCAATCAGAAAGAAAGCATCAAAATAGAAGAGGGAAATGAGGGTGGGGAGATTTATAAAATGGAGAGGGAAACAGAAAAAAAACCAGAGAGAGTGGGGGGTGGGGAGTGGTTGTGTTGTTGAGTGATTGAATAATTGCGTGGAGTGGAGCCAAAACGGAAGAGGACCTAGCGACAGCTCTGCAGGAACGTGGAAGGGGTAACGCTAATGGTAATGGAGGAGGAGGGGGAGGAGTTACTTCTTCCTTTCATCACGTGTACAACCGCTTTTTCTTCTACTCTTTCCCTCCTACCCTCACCTTTTGCTACTTAAAAGCACTTTAAACTTAGCTTTATTATATATATATATATATATATCCTAAATTTGTACTTCATTCAAGAAATAATCTTAAATTTTCAATTTTTTCTAATCCTCCTTGAATTAAAAAATAATATACAAACTTTTTAAATTCATGAATATTTTTTTAATAATATACACAATTCCATATATTTGGTATAATTTAACCATAATGTATATCATATGTTTTCAAAATTTATATACCCTTAAATTCTAAAAAAAATTATAAAACATAATTCAAATTGCATAGGTAATCATTTACTAATGGTGAGCTGATTTTATGGCGTAATTATATTATTGACTAAGTTATGTGGAAAAAATCATTAATAATGTAGGTAGGAAATGAGTACCTATTTTTTTCTTTTTGTTTACATTGAAATTTATATATTTATATACTTATCTCATACCAATCTATTTCTACACGTCTTTTTAACCATCCGTTTTTTATTCATATACTAATTATCAATAACCTAATTTCATTAATACTCTTTAATTTTTTAAAAAAATTTAGAATACTTTTATAATTAAAATATACATAAAAATTTATAAGTTGTATTAATACGTGTTATCTCTTATAAACATATTTTTATTAATTTATGTTTAGGAAGGTTAAAGTGGGAAGAAAAAAATGTTTAAGCGTGGCTGGTTCACGGGTATGTGTCAGTTGTGTCTGGTAGCGAGACTTTAACTCACGGAAAGCTATCCGATATTTTCTACTCCCAAATAAGCGGCCAAATTTCGACCTCATTTTCAATTTTCTTTTAATGATTTTATATTATTGCCATATTCACATCTACCCACTTGGCCTCATCATTTCCAATGCCCGATTTTTTATTTTTTTATTATTATTATATTACCAAAAGCAAATCTAAAATTCGATTTATTTATTTAATAAATTTATTTAACGGCTATGTACTTAAAAGAATGTATATACATGATTTAGAATTAAAACTTTTTTATATTATTTATAAAAAAATCCGTCATATAAATACAAAAAACTGCCAGCCGTCTAATAGAAAGTAAGTACAATAACAGCTGTAGTTGTTACAAGCGTAATTATCTAATAGGTTTCAATATCACACACATTATAGATATAGTTACGTCATTTTATTTTTTTACAAATGAAAAACTTGCAAATTAATTATGGGATAACTCCAAATTTATGTGTCCCATTACAGTGCTTCCTAAGCAACAGAATATATGAAAATTTAATACCATATTATTTAATGACCATTAGAATCATTAATCTTGTATCACTTTTTAAAAAAAAGTAAAAGGTCATACGAATATTGTCCACTTTTGAAATAGACCCTAAAAATTTATGATAAATGAAGGGACAGTGTTTAAAATCATTCCATAAAAAGGAATTTTGGCGAATTTTCTTTCCCTCTTAAGAGGTAAGGCGGCCGTTGAGCTTAAGTTTGATTTTATAGCAAATTGAACGATGAACTATGACTATCAATTTGGAAGCTGGTCAAAATAAAAAATTTGAAAATTTTTAAATTCCATGTTTAATAAAATTTTACATTTTTAAATTTAATTTGATTTTATATTCTTAAACTTCAATTATATTTCTTTTGGCTTATGGGAATCCTATTATTATAATTAAAAGATTCGAACGTGGGATTCAAGAAAAGAAAATATCGATTTTACATCACTTTTTTTTATAAGTTCATGAAAAACAAAGGGATAGAAGAATCCCTAGAAAATGTAAATGCTCCAATTTGTGGAAAATAATAAACGGTGGGGCCGGGATCACGTGGTTTCCTTTGAAGGGCGAGATGTCCATTGTTTGTTTTATATATAAACAAAATAATAATAATAAAAATATTATTGGATTTTACGTAATAATCCATAATTTCTTAAATTATGGTAACATGAGAATCAGAGGCAGTATGTGATGGTATAAGAAAATTTTCCAACTTAGGCACGACCACCGGAGGAGATAGGTAGTTNGAAATAGACCCTAAAAATTTATGATAAATGAAGGGACAGTGTTCAAAATCATTCCATAAAAAAGAATTTTGGCGAATTTTCTTTCCCTCTTAAGGGGTAAGGCGGCCGTTGAGCTTAAGCTTGATTTTAGAGCAAATTGAACGATGAACTATGCCTATCAATTTGGTAGCCGGTCAAAATAAAAAATTTGGAAAATTTTAAATTCCATGTTTAATAAAATTTTACATTTTTAAATTTAATTTGATTTTATATTCTTAAACTTCAATTATATTTCTTTTGGCTTATGGGAATCCTATTATTATAATTAAAAGATTCGAACGTGGGATTCAAGAAAAGAAAATATCGATTTTACATCACTTTTTTTTATAAGTTCATGAAAAACAAAGGGATAGAAGAATCCCTAGAAAATGTAAATGCTCCAATTTGTGGAAAATAATAAACGGTGGGGCCGGGATCACGTGGTTTCCTTTGAAGGGCGAGATGTCCATTGTTTGTTTTATATATAAACAAAATAATAATAATAAAAATATTATTGGATTTTACGTAATAATCCATAATTTCTTAAATTATGGTAACATGAGAATCAGAGGCAGTATGTGATGGTATAAGAAAATTTTCCAACTTAGGCACGACCACCGGAGGAGATAGGTAGTTTTGGTCTGCGGTGGAACGAAGATTTTGATATCCACACGTCGTTTAGACGAACTGGAAGAGTTGCGTTAGGGGACCTCTTTTTTGGCACTTTTCTTCTAATTTCTATGGTTGTCATAACCACATCGACAATCTCCAGCTACNTTTTGGTCTGCGGTGGAACGAAGATTTTGATATCCACACGTCGCTTTAGACGAACTGGAAGAGTTGCGTTAGGGGACCTCTTTTTTGCCACTTTTCTTCTAATTTCTATGGTTGTCGTAACACATCAGCAATCTCCAACTACTTTCATATTCATTCCTACCTATCTTTTTTCTATTTTATCTCGTATTATTTACTTATCTTACAATAATTTTGTAATTATTTAAAACTACTTTGATCGAGCTCTGTGAACGTATGATGATGTAATCAAGATAAAGGATATTTTGGTTAGGAATATCGAGAGGTCTCCATCAACGTCGAACTTGTAAATGGTGCTACAATGTCTTATTTACCCTTTAGAGTTACTTTCAAAATATTTAAAACAATCATGGAGTAACTTGAAAACCTATCTTGTTCCCGGGGATGTAAATGGCAATTTTCGAATAAATTGGGATTCAGCTGTAGTGCCTAGCTTTGTAATAGGTATAATATTCCAATTTTACGACTCGAGAAAAATATAATTAATTAACAGGGTTCAATTCGTCGCCTGTCGGGTTGGAAAGTCCCACCTGCCCTTGGACTACCACCAACCATATCTTTCGGCCCATCCATAATTACTAATGTTGTATTAAATAAAAGTGAAAAATATAGATTTTTATAATTTCCAGTCTTAAATAATATCGCCGAATATAATTTTGCAGGTACCGCGCTCAGATGTATATTTTATTTATTTGTTTTTAAAGAGATAATTTTAATATTTTTTATTATAAAACGCAATTATTAGGCTTATCCAAGATATATGTGTTATATGATAAGTTTGACATTTTAATTTTACCGTACGCGTTATTATTTATTTTTAAATGAAATTTTTAATATCTTTTTTTATTAGAAAATGCAACCATTAAATTTATCCACGATATATTATGATGAGTTTGACAGGTAAATAGTGAAAACAAAACACAAGGTATTCATTGATTTACGCCGTATGTATTGGTAGAAAATGAACAACATTTACTAAAATTTGTCTCTTTTTATACTTCTTTGTAGCATATTTAAANACTTTAAAAAAGGACAAGAAAAGAAAATAAAAGATGGTGGCATCCGGTTCGGTCTGGTTCATTTGAGTCGGTCTAGTTTNAAAAAAAAAACCACCAACAGTTTAGACCAAAAAATCCATAGGGGAACTAAAATGAATTTACCCATAACAGAAAATTTGTGGATTTATTGCTTAAAATTAATTTGGGGTAGTTGTTTGTTACCTTATATTAAATATGGTGGTATTGCATTTTTTGTGAAGTTCTTAAATGGGAAAAGATACATCTTTCTTCTATTAAAACAGCGTTGCAATAAATAACATTTATTGTTTGTACTTTTATCTTTGAATATGATAATGCAAAAAATAAGAAATAATGGGAAATGTATATTGAAGTTTTGACGTTACCACAAGCCGCGAAGATAACTAAATTAATATTACTCTTAAAATTGATAATCTTAAAAATATTCTTAAAATTAAAAAAAAATTAATAATATCTTTTTATTTTTATTTTTTTTAATAAAGAGGAAGAGTGTTAATTCTAGTTTTAGAATCTATAGGTATTTTTTAAACATAATATTAATTATAAGAATATTTTTTAACTTTTTTAAAAAGTTGAAGAGTATTAATGAAACTTTTTTAAAATTTAAAGTTTTTTTTAAACACTATTAAAATTAAGGGTATTTTTTAAAATTACTAAAGATTTTCCTCCCAAATTAAAGTTGAATATATATTTTTAGGCAAAATATAAAGTATTTGCGTATTTTTATACTGATGTAGCAGCAGAAAAAAAAAACAAATAATAATAATAATAAAAAGCTATACATATATTTATTGAAATCATGTGTTTGGCCATTTTTTTAAACCATAATATTTCTCTATTGAATTCATATATTTCCATTTTTTAAATTCAGATGTGGAATATATGTATTGTTCTTAAATATTTTATAGTATTTATGCCATAAATTATCAATTACAATGATAAATCAAAATTATAAAATGGCTTAGTGCAATTATAATAAAATTTTAAAGAGTATTTTATTTTGTATCCACTTACTCATTTTTTAAAAATAAGATAAAAATAATTCATTGGTCTTTAGTATTGTTACAAAATGAGTGTAATATTAAGGAATTTTTAGACCATCAAAAGTTATTTATCTTTGTTTAATTAAACTTATTTAAGCACAGTTAAACCATTAAGCAAGCTCAACATTTAATAAAAGGTGATTTGAGTCCTTTCTTTTAATGGGAAAATTTGGGGCTTAGCTAGCTTGTTATATTAGACTTTAAAAAAGGACAAGAAAAGAAAATAAAAGATGGTGGCATGCGGTTCGGTTTGGTTCATTTGAGTCGGTCTAGTTTATACGATCCCGAAAGAGAGTGCCCCGATTCGCGCCACGGTAGAGATCCCGGACCATTGCACGGGTCACCCACTGCAAGCCTGTACAATTCACGATACGCTTGCGATTGATTTTTTTGTGCCTCTCAACTCTTGAATCAAAATGAAACTGAAAGTTACTCCGGTCAATGGAATGTTCCACCGGCGGGCACTTTCTTTTGTTTCAATTCTGCAAATTCGAGCCAAGTCTGCCTCTTATCGCCCAGTATTATGTTATTCGAGATGTGGAATTCGGCTGTTTACCTGTGGCAGTGGCTCAGTTCAATCTGAATTTTCTGGAGAGAACGCATACGATATTTTGAGAGTTTCAGAGACCAGCTCCAGCGATGAAATCAAAGCTTCTTTTCGCAAATTGGCAAAGGAAACTCATCCAGACCTCGCTGAGTCGAGAAATAATTCCGCTGCTTCCCAGCGTTTTGTGCAAATCCTTGCGGCGTACGAGGTGCTTGTCTACAGTACTCTTCTTCCCTAGTTCTAACTTTTTCTCGCTTGATAAATTGCACTGATCTCAATTTTATACTAGTTCATTTCTTAGTTTGAAACATGCGAAACCAACTCGAGCAATTCAATATCTCTGGTTCATTTGTTAATTGAATGTAACGTACTTGTAGCTTGTATTATAACCATATGTATTAGATTTGAATCTAAATTTTATTTTTCGCGAAGACTGAGATGTAGGCGAAGCTAGAATAGAAAATTATCTGAGTTCGAAAAGGTTCGTAATGGCATTAGCAATAGAAGGTGATATTTAACTCATAGGTATTTTGATAAAAATGTTTTTAAGACTAAATATTGGATTTCGAAGAACATTTTTTATCCATAGTCTCGCATGGGAACTGAGCTTCACTGTCGCATTTTTTAACCGACACGGCTTGTTCATAGAGCTTCATAGTTAGCTCACTAACACATGCAACGACCTTCCTGCTGTTACCCCTGTGATGTTTGAGTACTTCCGTGTTCATAACTTGTGTGCAAGTCACTGTAGATAGCTGCATCTCTTCTAAGGGGTAGTACTGCTTCTACGCTTCACAATTCAGATAGAAAGCGTAAAAACTGGTTAATAGTAATATTTAGTCTTTTTGTTTGCTTTGTGATATACAGGGTAATCTGACATCAAAGTATAATCGATGATGGATTGCAGATCCTTTCTGATTCAGAGAAGAGGGCACTTTACGACAGTTTTCTTGTAGCTCAGAGAAAGTTAGTTAAAAAAAATGGTAGCTACGGCTCAATATCATACGTATATAAATCCAATCAGACAGCTTTCAAGCAGATGGAAGTTGTTGAATGGTTGAAGTCCTATAGATCTTTTATTAATGAGATATTATCAGAAAGGAAACCTGTTGTTGTTACGGACTATTTTGATGAACTTGAGAGGGATTTCTACTTAGCCATGCATGTTGCTTACTTTGGTCCAACCATCGAGTCTATGGAACTTCTACCTGATTGTTTTGAAGCTGAGGAGAGGTCAACTCATGAAACTTCCGAGATATTGCACTTGGTTTCAGGGCGCGATCTTTTTGGGATAGTCAGTTTTGCCGAGGAGGTGGCTAAAGTGGCTTCTGCCACCAGTGGAAAGTCTATTTCTTCAACTTCTAGGTGTCTAAACATCACTCAAGCCATTGAAAATGTTAGCAGCTGCGTGAATTTGACAAGAGAGGAAGAATTTGAACTTCCTCAGGCCTCAATGTTTTATGAATCAGATGCATACAAAGATTTAGAGTTGCATATTTGTGGAAAAGTAATTGCTAGGGCTTCTAGACTTCCTCCAAAGTTCCATGGTAAGAGCATGGAGGATAAAGACAATCAAGATCAAATACATGTTTTTCTTACTTCCAATGATGAACCCATGCATACCAGTGATGGATATTTTATAGATTTCTCTTCTGGGGATGCTGCCGGGGCAAGGATTCCCTTGGGTTCTATTTTTGGTCTAGGTACATCTGAAGAAGAAGGATCCTGCTCCGTTTACAATAAACATGGAACACAAACACATGTGATAATGAAACATCGAACATTAATGGTCTGTATAGTCTTTAAGCTACCACCGTCCTTTTATTTTCTTTACAGTCATCATCATAAATTATTGTTGCTTCAAATGTTACATTTTTCTACAGTTCATGCATTTATCTGCTTGTTTGCTATTTATGATCTTGTGTCTTATAGAAGCCAAGAGTCATCAAGGTGCTTACATAGTTCCTAATGCATCGCCATGACATTAGTATATATTGACAAATTTTTAATGTTGGGATTTTTTCTGTCTTTCATGTTTTCTATTTTTTTTTTACACTTGTCCATTTGTCCAAGTTTTTCACCAAATGGCTAAGTGTTCAAAACACCTTGGATCACTTCTGTGGGTCTTAAATACTTGGCAAGTTCTCAGACTTACAAGTATTGTAGAATGAAATAGTAGTTCTGGTGTGGAGATGATACACAGGAGAGATGCAAAAAAAAAATAATAATAATAAACAAACAATATTTTATTCTTGCTTTTCATTTTTTGTGCTCCATGACATTCTTGACATTATATATTAAAAACAAGCTCCTCAGGTGCACGCTTAGTATTTTTTTTCTGTTTGACTTCATTATCATTATATTTCCTACTGGGTAGTATGCTAGGATTCATTTGTTTACATCTATATGATAATGCTGCAGTATGGATGCATTTTTGTGCATATGGTAAGATAAGTCAGCAAATTCCTTCTATGGTGAATGAAGACAGAATAGATATAAGAGAGATTTGTCTTTCGCCATCCATTTAATTTTACACAATGGTAATGTCACAACGATGCTGTGGAAAAATATATTTTACAAAAAGGTATAAGCTGCATGACTCTTGCACGATCAACATATTGCTGTTTCAGTGGAAACTGAATGTATACTTGATTATCCTGCGTATTTAAATGGTATATTTATGTTTTTGATACTTACATACTGATTTCTAATTTTACAGGTGAAACACATGCACTGGTACAGTACAGGAGAAAAAGTTTCTGTCTGTGAGTGTAGATGCAGTCGAGCACGTTTACCCCCAAGCAAGTGAGTTCTGTGTCTCCAGAATTTTATGGATTGTTGTCCCCATATTTAGTGATGCTATTAGTTATTGATCCTGCTATCAGTGGCACTTGGCTCATAAAAATAGCTCTTTCTTTTTACTTTATTGACATCATAGTCGTCTGATACTTTTACCTGGAAGTTTCAAACTGTAATGCAAGATTAGGACTCTTTGTGGGAAGGAGGGAGATCAAGGGCTTGTTGCCACTCACTTGGCTAATTATGAGTGAAACACTAAAAAATAAATGCACGATTAGAAGTAGGATTGTGATCTTTCAATAAAAAGTAAATGAATTTGTAAAGGGGAAAAAGTTGTACAGGTCGATTATCATGAGCAAGAGTAAGGGTGCCTTAAATAACAAAATGCACGGGATTTACCGTAGAAGCCCTTGTAAATTATTACTCGAGGAAATAATTTTTTGGGAAGCCTTCTCGGTTTAACTGCAAGGAACCACACCTTGGATTCTTTGATCTCTATAGTTGGACCAATTTGCATCTTCAACTCAATGGCTTCCATAGTTTCTTATTTGGACGCATAATTCGATACTTCAATGTTTTTAGCATAGCTTCTTGGTGGGTTACTGAAAGCTTAACTACTTTTTGGAATTTTGATGAAATGGAATGGGTGTAGATAGAAAGAATTTGGGTAACTTGTGATCTTCTTTCTCCCCCACCTCCTATTTTGTTGAAAAGGAGCTGGCGGGTGCTTTTGATCGTTCAGATCTTTTTCACTACGGTGGTCCTCAATTATGCAGATGTCTCTATCTTGTGATAATCATTTTTTCTAATAGGAGGTTAGGGTGTTATATTTGCATGTCATGTTAAGGACCAACTCGTAGGCCAATCAACATATTGTTGATTAGAACGCGATAGCAACTATCCATTTTACTTATGGTACAAGGGAAGTGCATGAGCTTTGCGAGTGGAGGTTGTTAGAATCATTATGCATGTAGATGATGGCAAACAAACTGCACTATAATGATCTTGAAATTTAAAAGATAAAGAACCTCCCTCTCTAGAGAGCTAACACCATGGCATTGCTGAGCTTGATGTGACATGAAGATCGGTAGAGTAGAAATGATGAACTTATAAACTTGCATTTCTCTTTCTTGATTACTTGGTTTAACTACAAGATAAACCAAGTAATTTGAGGTATTTGGACCCTCCCTCTCTAGAGAGCTTACACCATGGCATTGCTGAGCTTGATGTGACATGAAGATCGGTAGAGTAGAAATGATGAACTTATAAACTTGCATTTCTCTTTCTTGATTACTTGGTTTAACTACAAGATAAACCAAGTAATTTGAGGTATTTGGACCCTCCCTCTCTAGAGAGCTAACACCATGGCATTGCTGAGCTTGATGTGACATGAAGATCGGTAGAGTAGAAATGATGAACTTATAAACTTGCATTTCTCTTTCTTGATTACTGTCCTTGTTAACTTTTAAACTCTTCTATCTTATAGGTTTTGGCTATTTGAGCCCCGGTGTGGTCTGCATGATGTAGGGGGCTGGTATGTCGAAACATTTGGTAAAAATAAGAAAGGCCGAACAGTCCCATCAAAAAGGTTTTGGGATGGTTTTGATTCTCAAGAACAATGTCAAGAGTAAGTTCATGCCTGAGTATACGAATAAACTTTTAATCTTAAAGCTTCTATTTACACAGAATGACTTAATAGGATAATCAAGAAATTTTCGTTTTTACTTTCTCATTTGAGTTTGTTTAGGATAAAAAACGTGCCAGGTTTAAAAATTTGATATTTGGCACGTCTATTTCTCGACCTACTGTGAAAATTAATTGCACATTATCTCCATCTCTTCAAGCTATTGGTGTGATTACCGGATGAACCTTTTGGTCAATTGCCTTCCGATGTTCATCATTGCTGTCATCTTTTAAATCTAAAATCGTGCAAAATCTAAAATCATGCACGTCTATGTCTCGGTTGGTTTGGTTTCATGGTAGATTTGTGTTTTCTGATCTCTTATTTGAAATCACTTGCGTTTATTCTGAATTCTGCATCACATTTCTCCTAAAACTGTGTTTCAAAATTAATATTTTGTCAATATCGTTGCAAGCCAAGTTATCTACCGTCTGTGCAGGCGGCTTCATCCAGCAATGTATCTAATTGCCCTTGCATACAGAACTCTTGATATCGAAGATGCAAGGCTGAGGAAACAAAGGATCAGGGATACGATCAAGGGCCAACTTTTTAGGATCCTCAATTGGTCCAAGAAACTTATTTAGGGAGAACATTGGTCCTTTTGATGTCGAAAATGCTTCAATTATTAGGCGTGATAAATGCTACAGTAATTATTAGGCGTGATAAGTGTCTGCGAGAAGGTCAGTTCTTGCACCTGGCCTGTTACGAATATACCAAGCACAGCTAGAGGCCTCGGTAAGAGCAAATCTTCCTCCTGATTAGCATTATAGTATAGTTGAGAACGACATTTTGTAAGTACTTTAAATTATCTGAAAGAGCTTTTACCGTATGGAAAAGACTCGTCTAAATTCTAAACCTTCTCTGGAAGGACAATAGCATATCGTCCTTATTTAGTTTTTAATTTTTAAAAAACTAATGTCACAAATGCTACGTTCTTTTGTCGTTTGGTCATGTACTTTTTACAAGCGTTCTCAAAATCTTCTGAGCCATGTTTTGAAACCCAAAAAAATTCTTTAAAACTTGGTTTTGTTTTTTAACTAAGAATTCAAGATCATAGAGAGGATATGCTTTTGTTTTCGAAAACTGAAGAACTAAATAGTTATCAAATTGCATGAATAAAATCATAATTAAAATTATACAATATAAACTAGTTACACAGAGTTCTATCATTAAAAACAGATGAATTTTGAATTCTTATTACTTTGTTGAAGCAGGACTAAAATATAATGAATTTAAGTATGACAACTATATGGTTATAACATTCTTAAATATTTTAGGTTTAAGGCTTTAGGTGCATTTACTGGCGGTAAGTGAATTCCCGCCTTGTCACACTAACTTTCGATGACCGAAATGAGACGTTTATAACCTTTGTCCAATTGACGAGCTTCGAAGCACAAAATCAGTTCAACTTACCCAGACGCCTCCGAAACCGGAAGTAGGAACAGTTAAAAGGAAGAGATCGGTGATTCCTTCAAAGGAAAGAAAGATGAAAGCCAAGAGCGGAAAAAGTTCTTCGAGCTTGAGATCGAAGCTAGGTTTGCCGGCCGTTATCTTCGTTTTATGCCTTTTTTGTTTCCTTGCCGGATTCTTCGGCTCTTCTCTTCTCTCTCAGGTTGATCCGCGTGCTTCAAGTTTCTAATCACCATAAGATTTCGTCACCTTAATGCTAATGTTTTAATTTTCCGACCATCTCATTGCTATCGGACGAACAAACAGGATGTAGATGACGATAGGCCGAGGCCGAGGTTGCTTCAATCGGTCAACGGTGGTAGCGAGTTCGATTTGATGCCCTCGGGAGAAAACGGCGACGATTCCATTTCTTTGATTCCATTTCAGGTGCTCTCCGTTTGGTTCCATTTGACTTTAATTCTTATTTTCCCACTGCTACGTTAGTTTCACCATATTGTCACTCAAAATGAGTTGTTATTGCCAGGATTGTCATGTATTTATGCGAAATATTACTTAAGCAACGAACGAACCTTGCAACTGATTATTCGACCTTCAGTATTCATGATTTTTTTTTTTCTGTTTCAATTATTGCATGTCTAATTTAAAGTTTTCATCAACGTAGGTTTTGAGCTGGCAACCACGCGCTCTCTATTTTCCGAAGTTTGCAACTGCGGAGCAATGCCGAAACATAGTCAATATGGCGAGGCCGAGGCTTAGACCGTCTTCCTTGGCTCTACGTAAGGGAGAAACGGAAGAGAACACGAAAGGAATCCGAACAAGGTATCTTCTGTTTGCATGTATTGGCACTTGTGACTTTATTAATTATCTTTTTTAGCACGAGTTATAGATATGCCCGATCAGGTGATTCAAGGAGTTCATAGTGTTAATGATATTTAGTACTCAATTATAGTTTACCATATATATTTGATCTTTTATTATAGGCAAATATCTAGATGTTTGCCTTCCATTATGGCTTACCATAGTTATCTTTCATTTATTACTCTTTCCATATTAATTTATTTGATTATAAATAGAAAACTTTCATGGTTTTAGCAAATATTCTCACATAGCACTATGGGGATTTTGGATGTGGATGTATGTTTGTATAAAGTATTTGTGGGATTAGTATGTGTTATACTCGCATTCTATGGGAACGACATTCTGATTTTGTATTTAATTTTCTCTTCCACTATTCTTTGAACTGCAACATTTGTTTCTTCCCGTACCTCCAATTATAACCTTCGGTCTATATATGTGATTTATGTTATGGTCTGTGAAGATATCTTTTGAGATTTTAGGATTTCAGCATAGATATAGATACTTTCTTTTTTGGTTTTTCCTCGTCAGTTCGACTCTCTGGTCACTCTCACCCATAATTATTGTGTCTTGGAATTCCATTTTAACGCCTAGGCGTTGGATTAGGAGGACCCAACAGTCTTATAATTTTACATTATCCATGCAGTTGATTCATAACTAAAAAAATATGTATCCTTCCATTGTGTTTTCTTTATTGTGTTCTGTAATTGGTACCGCTGCAATTTAATCCAGCGGAACTTCCGAGTTAGCCATGGGTATAGGTGAAAATAGGAAATTTCTATTACTTTATTTTGGTTTTTGGTTTCGTGAATTGAAGGGAATGTCTAATTTTGTAAAGGTGCTTGATTACATTTTCAAATTGACTCCTCTCCCCCTCTCTCTCCTTCTCTCTCTGTCCCAAGCAGTTCTGGAGTGTTCTTTAGTGCTTCAGAAGATGAAAGTGGGACGCTGGGGGCCATTGAGGAAAAAATTGCAAGGGCGACTATGCTTCCAAGGATGCATGGAGAGGTATTATGATAGTAAGGTTTACCACTTTGATCGTCTATATTTCCACCCAGCTTTCTGTTGCTACATCGTCCATAAGAATTTAAACTTCCAAAAGTACGTTGTTATAGAATCCTAAATATATTTGATGTAAAATTTTGATAGGGAATGTCATAGATTGAACTCTGTCAATTCCTTGGAAAAGTTGAAACCATTAGCAAGTTACTCTGAAATTACCTCTGATGTCATTACTGACTTGCTTATAATTTCCATCTCTATGTATAGTAGTTGGCCTTCTTAAAATTTTGATGCTTGACGTGGAATCTTGACAATCGATTTTTTACAGTCTTTGATGGGATTTATGTAAATCTACTATGCGCCCCCTTTAAGTCAGATTTTGCTGGTTATGTTAAGCTGACATTAAAATTTTATCAAACCTTTTGTTTCTTGTTTGAACTTTTGGAGAATGAAGGTTTGTTATCTCAAAAGTGGATTAGTATTGAGAATATTTGCTAAAACCACTCCACCTAAATGATGTGGAAGTTCTCTATTTATAATAAAATAAATTACAAAGATATGGAAAAAGTTACGAATGGAAAGAGCAATAAATGGAAAAATACCTATGATAAGCCGTAATGGAAGATATTTACCTATAATAAAAGATCAAATATGATATATATGGTAAACTATAATTCAGTACTAAATATCCTTAAGCTGAACGTCGAATTTGAACGAACGTGAAACTTGGATCTAAAAAATGCAAATAGAGGTCGAGAAATACTTTTTGTGAAGATGTCTACAACCTGGTTTGGATGAGACGTCGAAAAACAATTTCTTAGCCATCGAAAACTGCAGGGGGATCATCGCTCAGCGGCGATGCTGCTTTGGCTCCTGCAAGAATATGTCTAACCCACAAAGTAGAAGGGGGAAACCCGGAGGAAGAAGGAGAATAGAGAGAGAGGGTTCGATGGTGACTATGAAGAAGAGAGGAACAAGAGAGGAAGAAGAGGGTATAAACTGAGAATGCAAACTCTGGGGTGTATTTTAGACGAAGAAAGAAAGAGAGGGGCGGAGACGGAGTGATGTCTGCACCTTGTGGACTTGATTTGCTATTGAGCAAATGAGCACGAGTAAGAATATCTCAAGCATATTTTGCAACTGGAGTTTGCACTGGTGACTCCAAAGGAGCAATAGGCGAAGCCGATGGAGAAGTAACTAGTGCCATAGCAAGTGGTGAAGTTCCAATGGACGGAAAGTTTGCCACGCCCCCCAGAGCAAGGGACGAAGACGATGTTGAAGTCGGAAAAGTTGCCACAGCGGGTGAAGGATCCGATTTTGGCGAGGAGGCTGGTGGTGACTTGGTTGGCGAAAAGGCCAGTGCGGCACTCAGATTTTAAGGGTAAATCTCTGCATAAGGTTAATGGGATTGTCGGGATTCCATATATTTTCGATGAGAATGTTGATGAGGATCCTGAGGTTAGGGTTTCTGTGAAGGATGAAGGGAAGATTGGGAAGAAAATGAAAGAGGCTATGTTGGTTAAGGGGAAACCGATTATGTTGGAGAAGGTGAGGTTGTATGTACAGAGTATGACAAATGGTGATTTGGAGGCCAAAAGGGTGGAGCCGAAAGAGTAATCAATCGGCTCTGCCTGCGTTAGCCATGGAGACTGCCCCTGCGGCGTCAAAGCCAGCAGGGGTGGTGGAGAAGAAGATGAGTAAAGGATTCAGAAGCCATTGAAAATAAAGGATCGGGGTTGCGAAACCAAAACGACTTTGATACTATGAGAATATTTGCTAAAACCACCCCTCCTAAATGGTATGAAAATTTTCTATTTATAATCAAATAAATTACAATGGATACCTATGGTAAGCCGATATTTGCCTATAATAATAAATCAAATATGATATATATGGTAAACTATAATTCAGTACTATCCATTATCTTGTCATGTTTTTTAATTGTCATGTTTTTTTAATTAAGTACCAAGATACATAGTAACAGGTAACCTGAAACCTGATAATTTGTCATTGTGTTCTATCCATTTGATGCCCCTGAAGCTTTATATCTATGTTTCTTTCTTTCAATTGTTTGTAGAAATCTGTTCTATAATACTGCTTCATTTTTTAGTTAATGTACAGGTTGTATTTCCGCGTGGAGTTGTATGTTTTAATGTTTTGTTGTGTCTGTAAAAGGTATTGAACTTCTTGTTTCGCAAATATTTTTAAATGGATTGAGGGTTTTGTGTTTCAGGCATTTAATATCTTGCGTTATGAGATTGGGCAGAAGTATAATTCTCATTATGATGCGTTCAATCCTTCTGAATATGGACCACAGAAGAGCCAAAGGGTACAAAGTAGATAGATCAGCCTTTCCTTTGTTCATTGCTCGTACACATTCACAGATTTTCACAATCGTTTAGGGTTCCAAGCATGAGCTAGTGCAGGAAGTGATTGTTCTCAAATGTTGTGTCAATTCTAATGGTGATTGCCAAAAGTTTATTCAGCAGAATTCATGTTGCTAATTGCTCTTTTATTGGTTATCTTTTAATTACTTGAATAGTGAATATAATTTTAGATTAAATCTTTTTTCATGCATTTCTAGGAGTTCCTTTACACAAATATCTTGATCCCCGCCTCCCCCTTCCCTCCCTAAAAAAAAAAGGAAAATAAAATAGAATGTTGCACTACTTTGCCTAACTGACATTTTAGCATCCAAACATTCAGGTGGCTTCCTTTTTGTTATACTTGACTGATGTTGAAGAAGGTGGAGAAACCATGTTTCCATTTGAGGTAAGACCATAAGACCTCATGAACGATGCGGCTGTTCTCTTGACATGTTTTACATCCAGTTTATCTTCTGAACATGAGTCAAATGGAGTATTTACTATGTTTGATTGACAGAATGGCTTGAATATGGATGGAAAATACGATTACCAAAAATGTACTGGTTTGAAAGTGAAGCCACGTCAAGGTGATGGACTTCTGTTTTATTCTGTTTTTCCAAATGGTACAATCGATCCGGTTAGTGTTCCTGTTCCTATCTCTGTTGCTTGATATGGTGATTTTAGTTTGAATGCTGTATGGATTATTGATGTGTATTGTTGAACAACGAGTCAGCCTGAGGGAGCATATGCTTTGTTTGAGCATGGAGCTTCTCGATTTATGATAAACCCCCTATCATATGCTACTCACCATATAGACATTGACATGATCGTTAGGATCCCAGTCTTAAAATTGTATTACATAAAATGAAAAATACAGATTGATATAGCTTTTGGACAGGATCATCTCTATCCCAAGTTCCACAATGGACCAGTTATCTAATAATATGCTGATCTCTAAACTCCCCAACTCCCTCTATTGATAACCTTCCCTCCTAACCAACTATCAAGGAATTTGAATTTGGCCACTGCTAATACTTTCCTATTAACATGCTCTAACACGGATCCATCAATTCCTTTAAGATTACTAAAGTCTTTGCCACTTTCTTCAGGCTGTTACAATTTGTGACATATTTGTTCAGACTTCGATTAGATATGCTTTGTCATAGACAAGGAACATCAGGGATTATGAATTATGCTAAATTTTCCCAAAGCTGTTATAAGATAGTGCTCGTTAGGAAGCATGGACACTTATTATGAGCGAATGTAGAGGTGTTGGACATAGACATGCTTCAGATACGTATTTTAGGAGTTTAATTTATTTTTAATTTGTTCAGACATGTAATTTAAGCGTTTTGTTTATTTTTAACTTGTTATGTTTTGAATGTTTTGGTTCTGCTTCTGGTGACACATTCAGGAGATGTCGGGACTCATCTTGTTTAGGAAATACAGAAATTAAGGGAAAAAAAAAACAATAATTTCCTTTCCCCATTAAAACTACAAATATTTGAATTTGTATCAAGTAACTATGAGTAAGTATATGGAAATTTTCTAAAACTAAACTATTAAAAAGAAAAAAACTAAAACTTCGTCTGACCAATTCCAGTAATGTAGTTTTGGAAGTTGATAGAAGATGCTCGTTTATTTTGTTGGGGACTTATTCTATATGATGATCTGACCTTAATACGTTGGGGGGCCGTAGACTAATTAATATTTGAAGTGGTAGTTACTTCAAATCTTTACATCATACATATCGCTGCAGTTGAAAGCATGCATGTGCATAAGGTAATAGCAATTATTTTGGAAAACATATTTTGTGGGTAATTCATTGTCTGTATGCTGTCCATGTATGTGCTTTGAGTTATTTGCTTCTTTGTCATTCGGAAGCATTATGATGTAATTTTGCAGCAAGATTAGTGGGCTAGTTTAACGTTAAATGGTGTGCTGTTCTGTTTAGCATTTTGCGTTTCTTAAGCGCTGCTTGTCTGAGAATCTTATTTATTGGATGATTTTGTAGACATCACTCCATGGAAGCTGTCCTGTGGTCAAAGGACAGAAATGGGTCGCTACAAAGTGGATCAGAGATCAAGTACAGGACGATTAAGCGTTACTATTTACCACAGGCAATGCATAACTCGTAAATCTCAGCCTATCATTTTCTCTATATTAGACAATGAATTTTAACATTATAAAAAAATTGATTCCCATCCTCTTCCCCCTACCAAATAAAATACTAGGCGAGTTAATGTTAAAATGTTTTTTTTTTTTTTTTAATGTAGTCAAGTGCTTAAAGTTTTAATTTAGGATAAGAGAAATGTCTAAATATTAAGCCAAGTAAATCCCCAACCTAATAACAGTCTGGAAATATGAATACTTTATTGAATAGATTTAATAATTATTGATTGGTATATAAATTACATATTGATGTTGATTGATAAATAAATATTGATTAGTATGCCAGCTGCTGGGGTTTATAGTTTTATCAGTTAAAAACATCTTGAACATATTTGAACAAAAGTTGAACTAAATTATATATGTACTAAAATTTGATTAATATAAAACTTTGTTATTCACGAGCTAAGCAAAGTTACATAATAGAAGAAAACATAATATTCTATCATTCAAAGAAAATGAATCCTATATTGACTGGAAGGTTAAAAGGTTCACCCATTTGGCAGCTACTTGTCTCCATCTACACCATTAGAATCTGAGTGAAGAGTCCTCTAGTCCTTGTCTTCATGATGATCTAACGTCTCATCAACAGAAATTAGCATGACACAAAAGGGAAATAGGATGATTGGAATTGTTGAATTTGAATCTTAATCAACAAAAACTGAGATCCCATAACTTGATCTTGCAATCTCGAGCAGAAGATTAGCAGTTGCACTTCTGAAAGAATGCTTACCAATTTCATACCAATTTCATACCAAATCATGAAATGTTGAAAACACAATTTTACTGTTTTTGCCATGTCTGATAAGGATGCTTTCCCCAACGCTTCAATGCATACATGCTGCCAGCCGAAGTGAACAGACCAAGGGCAGCAAATGCTAGTATCACTGAATTTTCGATACGCCGGTAATAGCCACCCTACGGAAATAAGACACAATGATCATCTATGTAATTTCTCATCTAAAGAAAGATATAGGAAATAGAGGGCTTTATTACTCGAGTCTTGTGCGTCCAAAAATATTAAACTTAATAACATGTCATCTGAATTCCCGTAGTAAATTGTTCTTATCGTCAGGCTTAACAAATCATATATTTAGTGTTCATAATGATAGCATCAGTCTTGGATGAAAGGACAGGTAATTTTCAGATCGATAAAATAGACCCTTCCTCATCTTAAAGTTTTAAATGTGCTTTGAATTTCTTCACTAACATTGGGTTGGAGTAAGAATGAAAAATGAAACCCTTACCAACGTTCTCCTTGGGGCTCCCAATTTTTCACAAGGCCCCTTCATGGTAAACAAATTAGATATAGACAGGAAAATTCTTAGCAGGTTTTGTTACCAATTGCATGTACGAATTTTTAACCTATGGCCCGTAACTACTTGCAAAACATGCCTAATTCTTTGCTTCTACAATTCAAATTGCTAGAGAGATAAGTTAAGGTATTCTTGAATTATACTAGATGCATTCTTTTCATCCAATGCGTGCTCCACCATTCAGAAGAGTTCAATTGAAGGTAGAATTTACATACCTGCAACAGAAAAAACAAAATTGCCGCATTTGCCGGAGCCAGAGATAAGCTAATCATCCCTCCACGCAACTTATTTGGCACATACCTATAAGAAAAATAGGAGGATAAAAAGGACATTGTGCAATCAGTTGCAAACATAATTACGTTTCTGCAGATGCTATCACAATAGCAAGTCAACACTTACATGGTCCTTAATCTTGCAAGTAAAGGTACAATTAAACCAACACAGGCATGAAACATGGAAAATAGCATCACTAGAACTCCAAGATCCTGCATAAATAGTAGAATATCAAGCTCCTTACTCGTCCAAATTTCTCAAAAAGCTAAGAAATTAGTCATATGTAACATACCTGATAATCAAAAGCAACAATTGATATCACGAGCCCTGATACTACAAAGCAATATAGTAAACAATCTTCAGTCCGAAGGGGTGATGTTCCACCCATGAGCCATGGAAACAATGAGCTTCCAAGGATTCTTGACCCCAGCAAACATGGGTATATCAACCCAAGATGCACTTCCCGCCCATCAGCCTAGATCAGAAATAATAAAATAACTAAAAAATTCTGATTTACAATGCCTGTTAACTGAATCCAACAGCATCACTATTTTCAAATTGATACTCTTAAAAGATTACTAGTACAGTGGTTTTAACTTGTTCAGTGGCATATAATTTCAAATATTATAAATCCTCTAACAAATTAACTTTGATACTTCAATGTACTTTAGATATGTACCACTAATGTTGGAGCCCAAAGAATCCAAAAGAATGCAACAGAGAAGTGAATAGAAGCTTGGGCCCATGCCAATAACCATATCCTTTTATCTGCAAATTATGAAAGTTTATGAATTTTGAGAACATCTACTAATTTATCGTATTTCACAAATTATTTTATGGGAAGTATAATCTTGATAAAAATCCTAGTTCATAACAACTAAAGTTTATTGAACAGTGAAACCATCTAATCAGCTGATGTGCAAAAAGAAAAAATTAAGGTAAAGTACACATTTGATCCCTAAACTTGAGAACAAGTTTCTAGTTGGTACATAAATCTCATTGATAGTTTAGTCCCTGACCTTTAAAAATTGTTTCTAATAGGTTCTTAGCCCGTTAGTTAAACGAAAAAAATGCTTTGGTTATTCCCTCCCTTCTTTTCTCATTTTCAGCGAGCCCACTATTTTGCCAAGTTCACAAAGAAAACTACTAAAAAAATTCATCTCCTCACAAAAAGTAACAAAGAAATACATCTTCTCTCCTCTCTCTTTCTCCGTAACCAGAATGTCCTCTGCCATGAAACAAAGTACTCTGATTTTTGTGCTCAGAGATTATGGCACATTATAGGCATTAAAATAGCTAAATCTAAGAATTCAATTGAAATTTTAAGCTCCCACCTTAAAAAATGTCATAATACGATTAATTGATGTCAATGGAGAAAAAACCAACAAACAAATGCCAAAGCAAGTAAAAAAAGGCAACGAATTCAATCAAATTTTTATCATCTCTCTAAAACCTCAATTGAAAAAATAAAACCAAAACTTGAAGCATCAACCAACAAATCGGAAAAGAAAACCAGAAAACGCAAGAATAATGAAACAGAAATTTATATAGATCTGAACACCACAGAGATCTAAAAAACCCAACGACCAAGTCCTTCCAGATTATTCCTCTTAAAAATGGAACAAAAAGGAGAAGATGAAGAGAAGAAAAAAAAAAAACTCTGCCTAGTGATTTACAAAAAAAATCTTCATGTATTGTACAGAAAAGGTTGAATTTGATTGGTTCTTTTTATAGTTTGCTAAGAACTAGAATTGAATGATATAAAATGGGGGGTTTGGTATAATATTTTCTTTTTGGAGTTGAAAGGTCTTTGGATTTGAATTTTTAGATAAATTTCTTTGTGAATTTTCTTCATGAAGTCACCAAAATGGTATAGGAAGAAGGGTAGGGAAAAAGAGAGAGAGAGAGAGAGAAGCCACATAAGCAAAATTAAAATCTAGTCAGCACGTTCATACGTGCCAAATCATATTTTCGTCAGTCAACTAACAGTCCAAGGACCTTTTAGAACCATTTCCTATAGGTCACGGACTAAACTATAAATTTTTTATAAACATAGGGATAAAAAAGAATCCTATCCTCAAACACAAGGACCAAAAGTGTATTTTACACTAGAATCTACCTTGGTGAAGACATTAAGCACCTGGTGAGCATTTTTACTCTTGAATACACTGTTCCATAGGTTTCTCATTAGTAGAGTGCAGAAGAAACCAAGAAAAACAAAAATAATGGCTGCATTCCATTCTGAAAAAAGTTAAAAATGATATTCGAAGACCAATATATTTTCAGTAGACATTGCAAATAACTAGAAAAGACCCAACTTTGAACAAGGATTTGTCCAAAAAATCCCTGAAAACGATATGAAAGTATTTGATAGTTTCTGGTAGGTTGGGGTTCGGCAAAATTAGTATATATTCAAATACATCAGAGACGTTAATGTGTCAACAGAGCAAAACTGTTAATTAAATTAACAATAGAAGGCATAAATATACTTGGCTGAAATTTCTACCCAGTCAAACAAAACCTAAACCAAGATGTAAGTAAATATAAGGAACATATGGTGCTTACCACTAAAAATATATGCACTGAAAGAAGTTCTATAGTCCTCCAGTTCTATTCTTTGTGATGCTTCTGTCCACCCTTTGGTGACCAAAGTTAAACATATCAATGCCAAGAACACAGCAGCGGTGGAAGGAGAAAACATATTTCTCTTAATATTATCACCAACCAGACTATTCACAAGCATCTGGTTTCCAATCAAAGAGACAGACTCAAATACGGTCATTAGCCAGAATGTGTCACTTAACATATCTTGCCTTTGACCTTGCTGCAAGGGGAGAAAAATATATGAGGGAATGACTTTACATTAGTGCTTTATTTCAAACAAGAGACTCATGAGGTACTGCAGGAGCTCGAATAGAAATCATCATGGCCAACCATTCAACCAAGTATAATCAAAACAAGTTGGAGCATAAGTTGAGATCGATAAAACAGATGAATAAATATCTAATTAAACTTACTAGGTTACATCAACTTAAATATAAATAAATAAATAAATAAATAAGCTGGTTGGTTTGATTTCAAGAACCTTAAACTTGAAGTAAAAAATATTACAATCAGAGTCCATTGATTTCATATTTAAGGGTCCTCAACTCCTTTAAACAAGTATGACATGAATGTAAATTGATGTGGCCTACTATGATGACTACCTAAATAAATCCAAGTGCAAAGCTACGTTAACAAACCTTCTCATGATGATGTACCATCCATGTTTCGAAGCTGAATGAAAATATTGAAGTAGCAAGAGATAAACCAATACTGGTGATAAAGAGACTTGGATGCACAGAAATCCTCTTCCATACGGCAGTAACAAGGTGTATTATGCAAAACGTCATACATACTTTCTTTTGACCTCTACAACAATAATAAAATCATTTCTTAGAAGAACAACATCATTTACTTCATTGTATTTATAATAAAATCTTAGTAATGAAATCTGAATGGGAGCATTGAAGGAGAAATTCTACTCTCTAGTAAAACCATGAAAATCGAGCTGACAACCTAGCAAGTGACGGTTACTGGAAAACAACGTTGATTTTCTAGACTGCAGCATCTTTTTCTTTATATTTGTTCCAAAAACTATACTGTCCTACTTAAATGTTCATAACGACGATCTTAGAAATTATGTGAAATCACTATTTCCTTTGCCAAAAAACATCTGAATTTCTATCATCAGAATATTGCGTAAATAAAATTCTATGATATATCACAGTTACCAGTATAATTCCATGTTCAACCAGAAAAATAATCTAGCATCAGGTTTCCATTTCCTGTGCATCATGGCATATAGACGAAGACAGCGTACTAGCATTTCGGAATGAGAAGGTAATCGAGTAAATAAGCGAACTAAAATTACATCAAATCGGATAGAACGCCCAAAAAGGAACCGACGAAGAGAGAAGCCGCATATCCAACACATAGAGACAACACTATCTGTTCTCTGCTAACTCCGCGATACGTATACTCAAACTCACCATATACTGACCATAAGCCTTCCATTACTGTAATATAAAGAGGAGTAACCGATTAGCAACATCCACGCCCCTTAATTGAAAGGAGAATTTACGTTTGCTGAACTCGATGAACTAGAAATGTCAGTAAAGAGGGGGAAATAATCTGGAAAAAGGTTAAATTAAAAAGAGAAGATCCCGCCTGAGAGAGACTGACTCTCTAAATTACCAGTTACTTTTAAATTTTCTTTAGGAAAAAAGGAAGAAAGTGTGCAAGAGTAATACGCGGAACTTACCTGACGCAAGAGAATAGAGTAGCAGGAATTTCCGCTGGAAACTAGAAAATGAGGATGAAAATCCATGATCGAACGGAGAAGGAGCTCTGGTGGAGCTATTCTTGGAAGCATAAGGTAGAAGAAGGATCGAAAGAAAACAAGAGAGGAAGATGAAGATGAACAAATATGGATTTGGCTCCCAAATTGAATTGTCGATGATCACCGCCATTTTTCTAGCAGTTAATCTCTCAAAGAAGCCCTAGATCTCTGGCCATTTTTGAGAGAGAATTGTGAGATCGCAAGGGGAAGATGCGCGGTAAAAACAACTAGCATTGCTCGTTTCCCTTCAAATGCTTAGAAGTGGGACGGAGGGNTGGTGATAAAGAGACTTGGATGCACAGAAATCCTCTTCCATACGGCAGTAACAAGGTGTATTATGCAAAACGTCATACATACTTTCTTTTGACCTCNTTTTTTTTTTTTTTGCAAAAATACTGAAATTTCAAAATGAACCCTCCATTTTTAAGTTTTGAAAATGATTCAATTGCTTAATGGAATGTTGAGGTTGAAAGACTATGATGATGTGGCAATTTGGGCAGATAAATAGTTAATTAACTATAACGATGTGGCAATTTTAAATTATAACGAACAAACATATAAGTTATATGCATGTATGTGTATATATATATATTTTTTCCTTTTTGGTTACTTGGAAGGCTGATGTGGCAATCGCCTTCCTTCTCCTTCGCCTCTTTTCTTCTCCAAAAGGGCAAGATATTTCTAACTGATTAAATTTTAATTGTTTTTTTTTTTAATAACTTAGCCTAATTGTATGTGAAGATTCTACCATAGTCGGAGAAGGAAACGAAAACATTCAACGATGTGGAAACATATCTCTAATGATGAAAACTTCTTCCTACGTTTTAAAACATTAAAGGTAATTCCATAAAAAAAAGAAAACTATATCTATTAACAGTGGGTTTGAACTCTTTAGAATAGGTCTCAATCCAATTAGTAGTTACTAATGAAGGGATGAACTCTTTTTGGACTACAACCTTGCCAATCAATCGGTCCAATTTATTTTCACATGTCAATCCAGACTTGCAGTGGAGGAATTATTTTGAATTTACAGGGAAAAATAACTTCAAATTGCTATTTACAAAGAACGCTAGGATTGTCATGGATAAAAATAAATTACGCTACAGGTTCTCCTAATATGCAAACCGTATGAAATGGCTTAATGGCCAAGAAAGAACCAAACAAAACCAAAGCTTGGGGGGAAATTATACAAACTGAATTTTGACACCATAGAGCCTCCACATCACTGATGAGCTTCATCCCCTGCACAGTTGAAACAAGGCTTTAGTTATTCAGATTTCATGAAGTAGCAGTTCCAGAAGAAAATCGATAATCGAAAAGCATCAACATTCGACGTTACAAGATTGAGCTTTTTCCCCCTTCATTAAAGTTGTATCGCTTCGGAACCTAATTTTTCATATTCATGAGAACGATAAGCATTTTGATCACTATTTACCTGCAATCAAAAGCGAAAAAGAACCCGAATTTGAATTGTCAAACCAGTAAGTCCCGTTTGTTTTCTAGTCTACTTGTTTGGTATCATCACCGTGGAACCAAATACTTACAGGAGGCATTTTGGGCTTCCAACCAGGAATGTTCTTGGAAACAAGGTTTATATAGCTCTCCATAGCTACCTCAGGGGTCATGTTCCCCAGCTGCTTCCATGCATTCCTTGAAAAAATTGTATCCAATTTAACAAAGCCAACAAAAGCCTAAGATGTCAAGTTTCACACATACAAACCATCCATGATATCAAAATTATACCTAAAAGTGGAAACTAATGATATTTTACATCAATTAAACGTTTTCAGTTTATTCTTAAAACAGTTAAGACTAGACCAAATCTTGATTTATTAATCTCATTAATATCCATCCATATCTAAATGAAGGTAGTACTCGATTCATGAAACTTGACCCTTCCATTTTTATCTCAATCTCTAAATCAACTTCTACTCATGAATTGCAAGCATGAAAACAATCAACTCAACAACAGTGAAGTCAATAGTTGATCCAAATTCCTGGGTTAAATTGTAACTTAGAAATCTTCAAACATGGCAATTATTTTGGAAGATTTGTTTTCTACCCATTGGCCACTTCCCCATGCTATAACTATTAGACAAAAGAGAATCCTAGAGTTGCAATGTGCATTATAATAAAGATAAACTTCCCATTTAGTCTTGAATTTCCCGAAATTTGATACACATTCTTGACCTCGGACATTTTGGTTAACAGTTTTGTGAGATTCAGATCTTTTTTTCCCGAAAAAATCCCAGAAAACAGAACACAACAATTGAGTTGCAGGAGGATCATGGCAGCAGAAGAAAAATTGAATCAAACAAAAATGAGAGAGAAAAGAGGAGTCCACTTTACCATTTGGCTCGAGCAGAGATCTTCAAAGCCATTGGCGGTGGTTCTCTGCAAGGCCCTTCCATGGCTATCTTGTGAAGCCCGTTCAGCCGCATCTTCAATTCACCGCCAAATTTGGGGTCCTCGATATCACGAATCTTCACAAACTCTAGTGCGGTTTCAAATAACTTCTCCAATTCAGTTCTTTCAATTCCCTCCCAATCGTCATCCTCGACGGCAATCTCCTCCGCCGATCCTCCCTCGCTTACTCCACCAGATTCCTTGCTCCGATCACTCTCAAACGCCTCAACTCCATCGTCCTCGCATACGTCTTCCTCATCCGGACCGATTCCAGTTTCTTCACACCTGGTCCTAACAGAACTTTCATCGATCACCTTTCCTGCAACCTCACCGCCGCAATCACCACCACTATTATCGGAGTCACTCTCTAATCTATCTTCAACAATCCTCACAGAGTCAATCACCACACATTCGCATTTACTCTCAGTTTCATCTCTCGATTCAAGGATCCCGGTGAAATTGCCCTGTTTCAATTCGCATTCTGCGGTCTCATCCGCACCGACAAAATCTTCAACAACAACGCTAGGTTTATCACTCTCTAGATTACGAATTCGAGATCGAAATCCTAAGTCAAAGCCAAACGGAGCCACTTCTTCGTCGGTTGAGGCCCTGGAAAGAAACTTACTGACAACAAAGGAAATAAGAAGAGGAAGACTAATGGTTAGCGCAAGTTCAAGAAAAAACTCCATAACTCAACAAAAAGTGATGGATGAACCCGAAAGAAGAACGGCGGAATTAGCAGCGGCGGTGGAAAATGAGATTAGACAGAGAGAAAGAGAAGGAAATCAAGATGAAGATAAGAGTTGGGGAAAAAAAGAAGGAATGGAATTTTGGAAGAACTGAGCAAAGTATATTCGAGTCCGCATCAGCATCAGAGGCAGCTATTAGGTGTCGGGCCCATGATGTTGGCAATCGTCTCAAAAGCAAGGTGTTGTAATGGAACCCTTGCACCAACTGAGAACGACGATCCAGATCACACCCCTCCGTGTTTCCTGATGCTGCCTTCTGTAATCATTGCCAAACACGACGAGATCACGATCATGTACGCCGCTGGTGTTTTATTAGGGACATGAATCCAAATCAATCAAATATTATTAGATTCCTACCGAACTTATATTTCGAATTCCTTACAAATTTGGTCACANAAAAAAAAAAAAAAAAAAAAAAAAAAAAAAAAAAAAAAATTGTATAGGCTACATGATATACGATTTTCTTTTGTTATCTTTCTTTTTCTGTTTTCAAATTTTATATATATATATATATATATATATATATTTTGTAAAACTTGAGTTAAGAATACTATTCATATTCATATCAAGTTATCTTAAGCTCAATCTACTTCTAAATTTGTTATAACCTATTTCATGATATTTGATACATACAATTTAGTCCCCTAGTTTCAAATTCATAACAATTTAGTTGGTGGGACGATAACTACCAATTCTCATTGACAATGACTTAGTTTTTATAGTTTATAAACAAATTTAATCCGTAATAAATTCATCCTTCTATACATGTAATTTTTTTTTTTATTGAAGTTTCATATTAGTGTACACAAAAAGGGTTAAGTTGTTATAATTGGTAAACTACAAATACTAAATCTTTAATTACATAAAAATTTAGAGACCAAAAATGTTTTTTTACTTATACCTTGATAATTGTTTTTGTTTGGTTTGAATTTTAAAAATAAAAAATGTCCAATACATCTGGAAATGTCCATTTGACAAACAGATAAATAATCACTCATATTTTCAAGAACAAACAATTTAAAAAATTATAAGGGTATTATATAGGCAATAAGGAATTTGACTTATTCCTTTCATCTTGAGTTTCATCAACATGAATCATAAGCTTAAACATTTGCTTCAATTCTTATAAATAATAATACTAATTTTTTTTTTAATTTATATTTTCTGTATAACAAAATCCAAAATATATAATATTAAAATAAATTCAAATTAATTTTGATGTTTCGTACAAGTTTTCATTTTTTGGGTTTGAGAAGAAGCAGCAGCACACTCCAAATTATAATTAAACTATATTGAAGCTTTTATCATATCACGTTTATTGGTCGTACAAAGCAATAAAAAAACGACAGCCAACCAAAAGCCAACAAATTCAATGCATTCACTCCATCTCTATCTCTATCTCTGTTCTAAAAACAAATAAAATGCCGCAAGTAAAACATTAATTAAAAGGAAATTTAGTGGGAGAGATTATTTCCAAGGAAGGGGATGAGTCACAGGCAAGCCAAGCTCGATTCTTATTAAAAAAAAAAAAAAATTGAACCTAAATGGAAAATATTTATTAATTATTTTCAAATATAATTTTTCTAATTAACAAGACCCTAAATAAAAAATATTTATATAATTACAAAATTGGAAGGTGAAAGAGCAATTAGACAGCTTAATTAAACAGAGTTTAAAGTTATTAGAACGCTGAAAGATCTTGAAAAGACAAGTAATGAAGAATTTGGTAAGAGTTTGGAAGACATGCTTCAGAATTTGCACGTAATATATAGTTTCTCCAGAACAAGAAAAGCGACTTCAAAATAATATGGAAGTCCTTTTTAGCTTAAGTTTGTTAAACTACAATACAACAGGGCAGCTCATATTTCTTTAGTAACACTGATATTTAAAACATCCCATACTCCATATTACTATTTAGTTTATGCAAATACTCCGGGGATAATGTATTTCTACTGTGTGCGCATCCTGCTATTTTCAGCAGCCCGGACTTGGGAGAAATATGGATGTGCCTGCAACAGGTATACAGACCAGCAAACTGTTAACATCGCTCAATATGCTACGGTAATTAATAAAATGTCTGCCCTCGAGTCTAGTGAAGAACTATGAATATGTATGAAGAATTAAAATATTGAACTAAACCTAGAAATCAATGGAGATCTCCCAAAATCAATCAGCAAAATACATTTTTACTCTAGTTTGGAATGAAACCTTCTTATTACTTGGGAGGAAAAGAAGCAAGTTCTGAAAGGAGCAATAAGTATTAAACCTTTCACTAAGTAACTTTCATACGAATAACTCTTACAGCTCTCTCGTCTAAATCCGATAGATCAAAGGTTTCAGCCAGGCATTAGGTAGAAGCAAGGAAATATGATCAATGAGCTCTTAATTAGCAAATGTGATGGGGCAAAATTTAAACGAGTTAAAATACCATAGCTTCTCTTGCCGTAAGCCGGTCCTGGTGATCATATCGAAGAAGCTTATCAAGAAAATCAATGGCCTGCATTTGAAAAGTCACAACTCGTGGTTAGAAAAATGCTGAATATTTCAGCTAAAGCCTTTCTTATCCTCCTCTTCTGGAAATACTCGTTCATTTTTATATAGAAATGACAACAAGTTCTATGTCAGAGACATTACATAATGAGAAAGGCTTTGAATTCAGAACTATGGTTGGAAAGAACCCACTTTAAGATAGACATTGTTCTTGGCCAGATCAGTTTGAGTAAGCTCGTCTCATACCCCCCCCCCGTTTGGTGTTTTCTCTCCAATTCTATTGATGGTTTTTCTTTAGAGGATATTAATTTAAATTGGAATATTTTTGTTATCCTTTGTAACTCTGTTGGTAGTTAATTTCACTCCTTTCGGAATTTGCATCCCTTGAGTAAGTCTTCTTTTATTTATTAAATGAAAAGTTTTGTTCTTGTTATAAAAATAAAAATAAAAGACGAACTGGTGGATACATACGCCATTGTTTTCAAATAACCAAGAGATAGATTACCTCAGGAGAAACAAGATGTTGATTGTCTGCATTGATAAATTTAGACCACGGCCTCCTGCTGTGCCTGCAGAAGTATATGTAAATAGATTTAGTAATATAAATCTCCACTTCTATTTTTAAAAATAAGCATAGGTCACCAAGTAAATAGATATACACATGGAATGAATCATCCCAACTGAACAATGTTCCACTCTAAAAAACTCATGAATACTAATATCACTTTGGTAGGCAGGCTTCCACCAAGAAGTTGACTGGTAAGTTTAAAACTTAAAAGCATCCAACTCTTGAATGCCCAAAAGTTTAATACCTTATGCAATAAAACATATTCTACAAGAAAACTATCATATCTTGGAATAACAGCTTCTCTCTTCTAAATTAGAAGCGTCTGTTTTTTAGAATTCACAGAACTGATTCCTTCTCCACAAGATCATATCAAATTTTACACACACCTCCCAACAAGTGCATCAAGTTGAGGATCGAGCTCTAGATGATACTTGTTCAAATATGCATTCAATTCATCTGTCCCAAGAACCTGAAATTGCATCCAGAACCAATAGTTATATTCTTTATTCAGATTATGTTTACAATTAAAGACCAAAGTACAAGAGAGAAAAAATGTCATTTTCACCAACTTTGAATACATTACCTTTGCAATTTTTAAAAGCTGGTCATGATTGTCATGGCCATAAAAGAAAGGTTCCTTGCGAAAAATCTACAGTAGAACAAACATGGAAACACTTGCTCAAGCACAAATTATGGTTTGCATAGGTTCATGGTTTGCTAAGTTCAAAATCTTTAGAATAGAAATTGCTCACCATTCCAGCAAACATGCAACCAAGGCTCCACATGTCCAAAGAATAATCATAATCTTGCAAATCGACCAACAATTCAGGACCCTTAAAGTATCTGAGAAAATGGATATAAATTTCATCAACCAACAAAATAACATATACCAAATCGATGCAGAAAAACTGAGAGACACTCTTCATATACCACAAATAAAATGGCAACAAATCTCAGCTTTTCATTCTTTTTAATAAAGAAAACATGCTTTCATTAGAAAAAGTGAAAGAAAAGACAAGGTCATTTTAAAAAAACAGCAGAATGAAATGCCCTCAACCAAACAAGCTATACAAAAAAGGCATCCAACTTAAAAGGATTAGAGCTAGAGGATAATAGCAAAAAAAAGTCACTGATGCCCAAAGGGAAGTGTTAAAATAAACCTATGATGAAAACAGATGTTTTCAAGCATTCAACTAATTCTATGATGGAAAAATGTCAATAGTGTTTTTAGGCATTGACATGAATGAATGAGCTCCTGAACAACCAATGTCATCCATTAAAGTCTCAGAAAACCTAATATTTGGGGTGTGAAAAAACTTAATGACTCAAAAACCTAATCATACAAACTACAAGGCATTCAGATTCGGTCAGGTTATAAAGTTCAAGTTGGTTTATTCTAAAATTAGTTTGAATTGAATCAAACTAAATTTATGAAAAAATTATTATTTGTTCTGCTTAAGATGATGTCAGTTCAATAAAACAAATTATTCATGGGATATATACCTTTTCAAATACTTTCTTCCAACACTTGGTCATGTTTAACTGCAAATGACAAAATTCAAGATCTAACTTCATTGGATGTTACCTTGATGCCACACGAACATTATATTCCTTGCCAGGATGATAAAATTCAGCAAGGCCCCAGTCAATCAAGCGAAGTTTCCGCAACTCATGGTCTATCATAACGTTGTGAGGTTTGACATCCCTGTGCATTATCCCTTGAGAATGGCAATAATCTAATGCCTGTATGTAAGATAGGGCTGCATCATATTACAGAGAAGAGCCATACAAAAGATAATTGAGATGAAGACCTAATATTTCAGAACCCCCACACTGTTCTTATAGCAAGATCTTCATAACTGAACCGAAGGGAGGGTAGTAAAAAAAATAAGGTCTGGATAAACATCCTCAACTGTAACAAGTTAGAGATGAACAGCTCTTATAAATCAGCATCATTAAACCACAACCCTAGTAAAAGATCAATAGCCTTCATAGAATCGATTAATTTTCTTTTAAAGAATAATACCTGTACCCGTGCCCAACTAATTCTGAACCAAAAAATATAATTCAAACTTCTAAAACATAGACATGTTATCATTTTTAATGAACACACCACTAGAAGTTGGAAGAACAAAGGGGAGCTGTCATGCAAACATACATTTCCATTTTCCATGATGTATCCTTACCTTCAAAAGCTCATATATGTAGTAGCGTATGTCATAATCAGTCAGTGTTGGATAAAGTACTTTGAAATCTGTGCTGTTCACATACTCAAAAATCAAGCTGGGTGTTTTCGAATGCTGATCTCTGACAATATCAAAAAGCTTGACAATGTTTGGACCCCCACAGAGGTTCTGAAGTATTTTTATCTCTCTCTTTATCTGCAGAAGAACAACTGAATCTTCAAATTGTAGCTGAGATGATCTCATTGAACATACAGGTCTCAAATAAGAGCTACTAGCATCACAATAGAGCAATGTTCCACGCATTGTTGCACACTTTCTAGTTAACAGACGGAGGCCAAAAGAGCATAATCTTTCACATTAAATTACTATGACCAATCCCATAAGAGATACATTATAAGTAAATGACCATCACAGTATTTCCCATCAAACTGATAGAGACAACTGAAACATACCTTCTTCTTTTTAACAGGCTTAAGGATCTTGATTATGCACCGCTCGTTGTTATTAACATTTATTCCCTCAAATACCTCACTATATTTTCCTCTTCCAACTTTCCGGACAACCTCATAATCGTCTTGATCACTGGGGAAAGAGAGAGAAAACCCAGTAAAAAGTGTGAAATAGTACTCCCCCAAGAAAAAAAACAAAAATGATAGAACGCTCCAGATTCATCCTCCATTTGATCGGGAAAGAAGTTGGTAAAGCAAAGTTCTCCAAATTCAGATCCAATTTTACCAAGTACTGTCAATCTCAACCATCCTCAACTATACTAGTAGATATGGTAGAGAGCTAGAAAGAAAGAAAGTTAATTGCGCATAGCAATTATGTTACAGATCATGCAGTGATGATTTATATGCCCAGAAACGGTATAACATCGCAACAACGAAGCAACCTAAAATCAAGTTGCCCAAACGAAAAATCCACCGAAATCTTAGGGTTTAAGACTTACCCCCATTGAACGGCAAGAGATTCGTAATCCCAATAGTCCTTGGGGCGCAGAACATTGACATCAGCATAAACACGGGCTTTAGACATGGATGGGTAGTTAGAGCCAAACAATCCGATCGGTGTGGATTTATCCCCCTGAACAACACCAGCAGAGTTGAAGAAACTGCCGTCGGAAGGCGGTGGAAGGGGAGGGGAGCGTAAGGAAGGGGAGTGGACGACCGGAAAAGGAAGGGAAAAGACGGCGCACACTATGAGAAGGCGGATGGGCGCATGGTTCATGTGGCGGAGCACCAGGCCATGAGAAAAGGCTTGTGCTTCGCAAAAACACCAGTCCAGACTCGGAGAAGGGAAATATCGGTACGGCTGAAATGGCTAATGTAGACGACGTGATAGAGCGCGCATTATTGCAATTTGACGCAGAAACTTTAGCTCTCCTTGCGCGTGTCACTGCTACCATCCCGTTTTGTTTCCGTTTGAATTTACAACGTGGAAGAGACCAGAGGTTCTTGCTTTTGTTACTTAATACAAAAAAATATATATATTTATCACTTATATTAGTGACATTTTGTTACTTAATTTTAATGGTTCATGAATTTCTTTTGCCATATAAATGCTCAGTCACACAATATGAACTTGTGAATGTCGATAGAAATGTCAACATGTCAATGTAAATTTCCATGTGACAGACTTTATAAATTAAAAGTTTGCACATTAATGAGATATACGAGGATTTTATATATAATATACTATAATGTTGCAATCCAAGGGACTAGCCAGGGCTTGCATCATCTACCTCATAGATCCTCAGACAGCTTTAGGTTGGATTTGCTCAAAATCAAAGACCTCAAACATGAGACGCCTCACATCAGGCTTTCCATAAACTGTATAAGAAAGTCCATGAAGGGCTTGCTGAACAGCCGTGGTGGCTGGGTTTCGAAGCCTCCGGTTGTTCTCGTATGCATCTTGAACTTGTTCGGAGTAGACGATAAGTTTATGAAGATATTTCTCCCTCAAATACCGCCCGCAGAACTTGTTCATGAGCAACCGCCGGTGCTTCTCCTGCAACCACTTTCCAGGAGCATCTAAATGCTTCATCAACAGTCTCTCCGCCATCACAATGTCCTTGAACAAACACAATCAGGCCGACCACCTTAAGTTTCTTAATCTAAACACAATGCGCTAAAAGAGTAGATAGATAGAGAGAAAGGAGTTTCACCCCTAATACAAGTAAGACAGGTCTTACCTGGATCTTCTGGCCGAGGTATTCTAATCGCTCGTAGCAGAAACGAGGGTGCTCAAACTTGTGTTTTGATGGGTGCAAAAAGCAAAGCTGCATTTGATTAAGAAATTGCCTGAGATTAAACTTGATCATGCTGTTCAACAGAATTCACATATAGCCTTGAAAGGTCCTTAAAACCATCATATCGATCTATATCAAACATCGGGCAGAGATTCTAGACTAAAGACATTCTTTAATTATCCTCCTTCACACATAAGATGCAACAAAAATCATAACCAGACATCGCCTTCATAAACACGGCCAAAACCGACATTGACAATATAGTAGTAGTATGATCATGATTTGGTTATGAACGAGGAGAAAGAAAAGTCATTTGTTGTGTGTGTGAGTTCGTGTGTGTGTATGTGTATGTGCACGGTGGTGGGTGGGGGAGTACCTGCAGTCCAAGTCCGAGTTCAATATTTCTCGCTTCTGTGATCTCGGGAATTTTATCAGTAACAGGTACAGGGTATCCTAGTGCTTGCATGACCTGAGGCCGGCTATCATAATCCCATATATTACCCCGAAATCGATGCATGCCAGGCGGGACACAAGCTCTGAAGAGCCTAGGATGCGCAAACAGAGCATCTTCTGGAGGCTGAAAATGAAGAAAGGAAAATACGATCACAAGAGTAAGATGATTTCATCCTTAAAGAAAGATGAAAACAACGGCATAATAGTTTATTGTGCTGTTAAGAATAAGCATGAAACTTGCCTTATAGGCAACCATATCTTGCCAGCTGATCTTTTTGTCCTCAAATTCAACAGAGACATAATCTACATCTTCGAGTTGCCTGCGTAACCTTGGTTCGCATTCCTCTGCATCTGGGTCCATTCCAAACACCTCAAAAAGGACCCGGTACACTTCTGGCATTCCAAAACACAAATATATTGCCCCAAACAACGCCCAAAATACAGATCTGCTTGAAGAAAATTAATTTAGACTCACATTGTTTGATATAATAGATTGAATCAAACTATTTCAGAAAGAGAAACGACCAGAGTTTAAGTTCCCAAGTAAGTTAATAATCTACCAATTAAGTGCAAGACAGTTCGCTCAGAAATGCAAGGGAAAGTAACACCATGATTTGAAGTAAAAGCACATCCACGATTACGAGGCACATGGAAAGCCAAGTAGGTAAAAGATAATCATATTGGCCTGGAAGCCACATTCATGGAAGGAGTCCGTAACCTGCCGGTATTACATTCAAGGAAAGAACATGTCGGGCTAGTTTCACATAAGTTATTGATAAAGAATTGACCCGAAGGCACCAAACCACCAATAAAAAATCCCATATAACTTCAAATTAAAGCTTTATGTTACATTTTCTGGGGAACAACTTCCTTAACATTGTCTCTAGCTGGTCTTTTGTAGCATCATCATCACCACAAATGGGTGACCATCTATATAATGAAGCTCAGTGTCCACGACCATCTTCTGGTTGAGTGTGAATATGCTATGAAATTCTGGAGCTACATTCTTCACCCCTTTTGAAATTTCATATTATGAAAGAAACTATTTCTTATCCAAAAAAGTGTCCACGACCATCACAGACTAAGCTAGCCTAAATCTAGATTTCCAGGAGCAGCAACCATACCTTCAACACCTACCCTCATCAAATGCCTTATTGATTGCTCTTCTGACCCATAAATCCCAGTTCCTAGTCAACCATACAAGGTATTACAATCATATGGCACAATCAGCTCTCCTAAAGCATTTGGTACTTTTCACTCTGATGATGATGCCACATTTTTGTGATTCTTCTAAAACTTAACATGGGTCTTAAGCTTAATATACCAATGACAACTTTCCAATTATCTTATTCTCAGCATCATTTTATAATGGGAAAAAGAAGAATTAGAGACAATGAAAAGACAATACCAAACTTACTTCACAGGTGGTTCGCGGTCCTTCCTAACCATCTTATCCATGTCGTCATATGGGAATATCAAATTCTGTAAACTGGCAGCTTTGATCCACTGTGGAAGGTTCCTCTTCCCAATTAACGCAAAAACCCTCTCCCTCATTGGACCTGGCGATTCCCTAGGATATCTCTGCAGAAAATACTCTGCTAACGCCAATTCGATTACATATTGGCCCAAAAACAATAGCCTCGAATGCCCCGACCTTATGTGTCGGGCCTTTGTTCTCTCGCATGAGGGATGCTGAAACGCCAAGTACAACAAAGTATCAAATTGCTTTGCAGGATTATCGTCTCCATAACTATCGGAGGGCTCAAGGGGGTATCCAAGGGCTTGCTTGGCTTCCAGCAAGTACTCGTCCATCCAAGTTTTATCAGCATTGTTAAGCCGCGAAGATGGTAAACAAGAACTCAGTAATGGGAATGATTTAAGAGTTAATTGAGGGCTATTGAGAAACCTTTCCGCTAACTTCTTGTCATCTAACGGCGGCCTAAGAATAAACCTTCTTGGGGGAACCTTTTTCTTCGGAGAAGTGGCTCGTTTTCGCTCCTCGAGCTCTTTGAGCAGTCTCTGAGGGTTGTTTTTGGGCAGCTCTTGTTGTGGGTCAACTGCAACTGCAAAAATACGCAAACTCCCAGAAGAGGGGTTCGATAAACTGGGATTATTGGGGTGAATTTTTACAACAAATGGGGTTAAAGAAGACGAGAAAGAGAAATTAGGAGTAGGGGACGAAAGTTTAACAAAACAAGAAGAAAGTTCCATCGGTTGTGAATAATGAAGATAATGTTGGGAGGGTTTATTCGGAAGGTCGGAGGCCGAGCGTCAAGTATTCCGGCTACCAGAAACTGGACATTGCGGGTTTAAGAATGGGCAAATCCTCCGTATGAAGTTCAATATTTTGCCCTTCGTTGCAGGGTTTTGGGAGGGGTTGGGAGCAGAAGGGGAATGGATAAGGTGCGGAGGCGCAGCGTGACACCAATTATAATTGGGTTAAAATTGTAAAAAATCCCAATTATCTTGTCTTTTTTTTTTTTTTTTTTTTTTTTTTTTCCTTTCCAAAAATACCTATACTCTTTCTAAGGTCAATTTCGTAATTAATTGGTCTGGTAACTTTAAAATGTGTCCTTTCAATTATGTACCTTATGTTATATTCAATATTTTTTTACATCAACACAGTAATTATATATAAATATTTTACCATGCACAAAATATAATTATTTGATAGCCATTAACTTTTAAATTTTAATAAGCATAAATTTATTACACTTTTAAAGTTTCTATTCCTAATTTTAAAAAACGAATTCTTAAAGAAAAGAAAATTGCACATCAAACTCAAACTCTTTTTTTTTTGTGGGACTTTTGAAAGTGTATCTAAAAGTTTTTAAATTTTCAATTTTGTGTGACTTTTTTAATAATAATATTTCTAAATAATGTACCCTATCAGTATTTTTAAGATTACCTTGATTATGTAATAAATACATAAAAGATTTTTAAAAAAGATTATATATATTAAAAGAAATACATATAATTCCCCCTTGGGCCTCTCTCAAGTCACATTAATAATAGCTTGAAATTCAAAAGTGATTCTTTCCTGAAAGTTAAAATTTACAAAGCAATACACATCAACATCTGGATATACAAGCAAGATGAAGAAGGAAGCTGAATAGCACTAAACATCAATGACCCTGTTAATTAGTGAATGAGAAGCAACCAAAGATATTGTTCTTCTCATATAATTTGATTGATTGATTGAAATGAATGGGTTTTCTTTATACCTCGAAAACTAAGTCATGTTAAGGCTCACAGCTTGAAAAAGCCAAGGAGGGTAATCTACCTCTACCATCTTCTTCTCTCCCCTATCACTTCCGTTTTGGAATCCCGAGGGATTTTCAGGTACCCCCAAAACCGCCATTTCCTGCCCTCTAACTTGCTTTCTATCCATACGTCTTCCCTCATGGCTGGACCCTGTCGAAGAAGAAGAGTGGGTGGTTATCCCCGAGTCTGAAGTATTGTAACTCGAAGGGCCTAGAGTTAGTTCCAGTTCATTCTCGTTTATGATCTGCAGAGCTCCGTTATTGGCCTCTGCTTCATCTTCCGCCGGCTGTTCCAAGTCTAGTTTGGTCGTCTGAGTTGTTGATCTACAATAGTTTTTTGCGTCCTGTTCATAGATTTGTCTGAAGCATATCTCATTCCTTTTGTCCCAACTCTTTGGATTCCATCCACTATCCCTGCTTTTCTCGACGGTTTTCATTAATGTCTTTTGGGTTCGATAAAGCCGATGAAGTTCATGTACCTGCATTATATAGTTCCTCCCAACCTTAGAACATTAAACCTCTTTCACTTTTTTCATGAAAGTATAATACATCTCTCTCTACTTTAAAAATAATAAACATGTCCATAAAGGTTTAATAGTTCTTTTAGTATATTCAACGTTTTTTTCAATTAACAAATTTGATATACATGAAATTAAATTTTGTATCTAATAACAACATTTAACTTCCAATGGACGAACCCATTCAATGATGTTAAATATCGATTATGAGATATATGGGTTTTCTATGGGCTAATGAATGTTTTTTTCTTTTTCAACGATGTAGCCCATAGAAGATTATAAGATATACGACAAAAACCCTAAATGGACAATAACTATGAATTCAATCCAATCCATCCATTGCCCTGCCACCACAAATTCTAGATTTTTCTTTTCCCCCACTTTAAAAAGTTGCACCGCACTTTTCTCAGATCGAACCACAAGAAATTCAAAACACCCATATTTATTAACTAACATGAAAAGAAAAAGCGGAAGTACTATCAAAATTATGGATCAAGTTGAATATGTTTTTGTTAAGATGACCAGATTGGAAAAATCAGTGGTCAGAAAGCAGAGATGCATCTTTAACAGTGTTATAATTGCATGGTTGTTTTGGGTTATAAACAAAAAAGAAAAGAAAAAAAAATGCAAACTGAAGATCAAAATTGGAGAAAAACCTGTTGTTTGAATGTTTCTTCATGCTTTAACATGGCCATTCTCATGTACTCCTTTTCATGTGCCTTAGGCAGCTTTTCCATTGGGATTTCAGCCCCCTTTTCCTGTTTACCTGAGGCCGTATTGAATCTTGAGTCTCCAGAACAGTCTGGGAAAAGAAAGTCCATTAACAAAATAAGAAGTGGCTCAGAAACTCAGAATCTGCTTCTGGAATAACTTCTAGTCTGAGAAAATCATTAATTCAATCGACTACAGTTTGATAGATTTTATATTTTCTTTTAAATACTACTGACCAACGCATTATAAATTGGGTATTCAGTAGCAATAATGAGGACAGAACAGCCTAGTACGAATGAATAAAAACTTGTGATAAAGCCTTTACATCGGTCTTTTGTTTGCTATCCTAAATATCCCTTTCGCATTCAGTCATTACGTCGAGCACNATAAAAAAGAAAAAAACAGAATCGTTTCACATTATAAAAATTCGTTTGAAAATCAGACCAAAATCATCTCTATTTACAAATTACAACGTCGAAGATGGATCAAACCTCGAATTAAACACTCAGATCAATCAGGAGAGTAATAAGAAACCAAACGGGAACTTCTTAAATGTAACTAAAACACGAAAAACATTAGGAATTACCTGAAACGATCCGACGTTATCCTAACGAGCACCGATCAACAAATGAAATTGCAGAGTTTGCATGAATGTTTCTTTTTATCAGAATACTGCAAAAGAAGTCAAAAGCTAAGACGATGCAGAGGGAAGAAATGGAGGAAGATGAAGACGAAGAAGAAGAAACTCCATCTCCTCCAACAAAGAGTTCGCAAAATCGTAATCCGTTTGCAGAGAAAACGATGGAACATAGAAAACTCCAGCATTCCCCGAAAATCATGAGTGAATATAAACAAATTGAAGTTAAAGAAAAAGATTCTCTCACATTCGCGCACTAAGGAAGAGGGAACAAGAAGATGAAGAGGAACAGAAGCGTACCCCCAAGTTCTGCGATGTTTGGGGTCAGATTCCAGCCAATCTCCTTCAAGTTTCGTGAAAGATATGCTTCAGAAATAGGCAACACCAGCAGTGCACGAGATTCCAAGTACTTGGTATATATAATTCACATCCACCTCTCTCTCTCTCTCTCTCTCTCTCTCTCTCTCTCTCTCTCTCTCTCTTCCTTGACCTTGTTTTTTTCCTTTTCTTTTTCTTTCTTTCTACGTATTTTATTTGCCTTTTTATACTTTTAGCCTAATTTTGATAACGACTTTATTGGATTTTTCTCTAAGAATATTACATTTCTTTTTTTTATTTATTTAAAAAATGCTCTGATATTATTTTGAAAAGTATTCTAATTTTAAATCAAATTTTAATATACACGATATACATTAAAAAGCGCAACAAAAAAAAAAAACTTAAATTTCAATTAAATAGCTAAATTATATATGGAAATTCGATGGGAGAGAATAAAATAAAATTTAATTCAAAGTTGTGAGATGAAGACGTGGTATTTAATTATTGATGCAAAAATTTAAAACAAAAAAGAATATATAAAAAGGAATTCTTAATAGCATCGCCGTATTAAATTATTTTATAAAGTTACAGAAACAAGAAAGAAAATGATGATGGAAATTATATAGACAAAGGCGATTCACATGCAAATGAGAACTATGTGTCACGGAAACAGTTGTCTGAAACTAATAGAGCAAAATAAATAAATAAATTAATTAATTAATTAAATAAATAAAAATAATAGTTGTCTCAATTATATGTATAAGAATCTTGATTATATCTATGGATTACTATTATAATATATATTTGGGAAAATAAATGTTAGATAATTATTACCATTAAGATAAAGATTGCTTTGCTATGGCCCACAGACAACTTGATAATGGCCGTACAATATAAGTTTTCTATCAATAATGGTCCAAAACAAAATAATGAGACAGAACTGCATTTTCTTGTTCTCTTTTACTTTAAACTTATTGCCTTATTTCGTAATCTAATAACTCCAAAGTCACGCAATTATTGAGGATAAACATGGTTTAAGGTTTAAAACATTTTTATTTCCATAGTTACATTTATTAACTTTGTATTAATTTTTAAAATATTTTATTCTAATCATAATTATAATATTTATGAACTGAACATCGATTTGTACTTATCAGTCACTTTTTTTTTTTATGGGTCAGTCAAAAGTTTGCAGGAATCATTAATAAGCATGTTTAGGTGGAAGGAGGAGCGAAGCATTATTGAAGTAAAGAAATGGAGGGAGAGTTTGTGTTTTTGTGGAAAGGTGAGTAAATTGGTGAAGACCACATTTATAATTATAAGCTTTACTTTAAATTGCAACAAGGAAGTTGCTATAAAGAAGAGGAAATGAATGAATACAATAATGTAATAGAAATAATGTGAAAAAGCAGGTGAATTGGATGATGAATAAGTGTACTACCAAAATTTGAAAGCAGGAAAGTTGGAAATGAGTTGTATTGTTGAATCCAAACCGGCAAAGGAAGTCGAACCAGATCATTATCTGTGGCCGTCCATTTGTCTTTCCCACGTGGGTGCCATTTGCTAAACCCCTCCCTTACCCCTCCTATTTAATTTTACTCGTTCATGGGCTCCACCCCTCGCACGTTTCAATCCTATTTCCACTTTATTTAACTATTAATATTAATAATTAAATTATACAGATATAGTAGTATGTTAATGGATTTAGTGGGTTAACAGTGGAGAGCATCCGGAGATTCTATTTTGGTCCCGCCCGCTGCACATTATAAATTGAGATTCGCTCATCTGTGGTACCAAACCAACGCTTTGCACTGTGTCAAACATGACACCCAGAGAAGAAGAAGTGGACAGGGAATCACGCCTTGCCGGCGTATGGTGGAGCAGCCCGTTGAGGCGGTGGATCCACCCGGACCCCCCTCCCCTTCCTCCCCACTTTTCCCGGTGGGCTAAAAATATAATATTGGAAACTTTTTGTAAAAAGAAAGTCGTTTAATTTCTACAATTTAGTTCAACCTCTTAAACTCTAAAATATTTATGGGTAAATAAATAAGAAAATAATTTAAATAATAAAATTAAGGGCGGAAAGAAAGGGGAATCTTCTTGCTTTGCTACCTTGTCGGTGGATTGTGGAGTCTCGGGTCAACACCCACGCCTTCCGGTCCCATGTATTGGATTATATCATTTATTTAACCTTTACCTTCATTTTTTAATACATTCATTTTATATCTTAGGCCATGTGCTTTATTAAACTCCAATTTTAATAATTATCTTTAAGTTTCCACTAAATTATTTAATTTAATTATGCAGTGGAAGAAAATTTAGCAACTAACCTCAATTACTTGCCTTAATTAACCACTCATTAAAATTTCTTATCTACACTTAAAAGTCCATCTGTTTTTAGTTATGTATACATGTTGGTTGAGATTTAAATTATACAATGCTTGTCACAAGTCTATCGATAGCTAACTTTTAGATAAGAGGAGTAGTGGTTGGATCGAGTATTGACCCTACGCATTTGTATGTATGTTCGTTTATTTATTAAGTGTCAACTTTTACCATTGAGTTGCATTATGAATATCAACTTCCAGTACGGACCCTACCTACTGTTATGCATGTTTATATAATTTTTGTAAAATTAAATAAAAGAAGATTATCTATTTTACTTCTTCCACATTCTTACCTGGACTTAAAATTTCTTATGTTTTTTTTGTAAACAAATTATTGGAAATAATGGNTTTTTTTTTTTTTTTTTTTTTTTTTTTTTTTTTTTTTTTTTTTTTTTTTGGTCGGGGAAAAGTAGATAGACATTTAGGAGCAGGAAGAGGGTAGAATTAAGAGACAAGAGTTGTCATGTCAGTGAGCAGAGTGAGTAACCAAAGGCATAGGCATCATAAGAAATTTATAGCAAAAGGAAAGGAAGGGGGCGATGGTTCAGCGTTTTTGAACTGCAGCCACGCACAGATGTCTTAAACAAGGGCCCCATAGCGGCCGAACCCGAACCCACCCAACGGAGATATTAATGGAGAGTTAGGGTTTAGGCGTGTCCCGGCTGTTGCCTTGCCCTTTACCTTAACTCTGGAGTTAGGTTGGGTTGGTATGGTGGGGGTTGTTATCCATTGCGCCCACCAGCTGTTGGAGAATTTGTTTGCTGACTGGATTCACACAACTATTGTACTTGTGGACCTCCTAACTTCATCTTTTTCTCTCTTCTATTCATTGGATGGATATTTGTAAAGGACAAGACCATTCCAAATCACTACACAATCAGGTGACACGTTGCCTTGCCTTTTAGTTTCCAACTCCATTTTCATTATGAAGCCCATTAAGGCCCAAAATTAAACACTTGGGCTTTATTGTGCGCTAATGGGAATCAAATCGATAGCCCAAGGCCCAATATTAAAAGAAGTCTATTTAAATATATATATATTGCATATTATTTATCTTTCAAGAGTTGACTTTTATGTTTATAAATAGAGCCCTTGTTAACTAACCACCCTACATTTCATATTAATTATAGATTTTTGTCTTTACAATTTACAATCGAGATCACATTAAAAATATATACATTGTAATATTCGTGAATAATTGAAGGAAGCTCTTTGAAATATATATTTTTGTTAGTTTAAATATATTTGTGATGTCCCACACTGGTTGGGGAGGAGAGGAAACATTTTTCCTAACAGATCCATTTTACCGCCTTGAGGGGAAGTCCGGATAGGAAAACCTATAGAGGACAATGTCTGGAATATTGATAACAATTATACATTAATCAGTCAATTAAATTCCTTTTTTTTTTTTNTTTTTTTTTTTTTTTTTTTTAATTCTTAAACAACCAATTTAATGAGGTTCTATTTAATACAATGGCTGCTAAAGGATGAGTCAACCTGTAAGAGAATCCTGAACTACTAGTTGCAAGCTTGGCCATAGCTAGGCGGTTGGCCTTAGTCAAGCCGCCAGCCACGGCGGCGCAATTGATTATAGAAGTCTTTTGTTGACGAAGGTGATTGGATTGGAGCGTATGCATGGCCTACATTCTTACCAACTTCACTGAAGGGCTAACATTTAATTCGTTGTTATTTTATTTTTGTTTTTCTTTTAATTTTAATTACAAAGTCCAATTGTTGGCCTAATTTTCATTAAAAAAAAAAACAAAAAACAAAAATTGGAATTTGTAGCTGGATGTAACAAAAATATTTGGGGTTTTTTAGTACACAAAATATTAAATTTCATTAAATAAAAATGTATAAAAAAGTCAATTTAATGTGCATAAAAGTCAGTTGAATTGATTTAAATGATCATTAAATGTTGACGTGCAAATTAGGAAGTGACTAGAAATGAGACGTGGGAATATTTATCGTATAAATTGTCTTTTATAGGACAAATTTATATTTAACAGTCTGTAATTAGTTTGATCTAAAAATTATTGAATTTCAAAATTAAATAATAATAATAGTAATAATAATGTACTATTTGGGTGATAAAATATTTTTAAAAAATGGCGCTCGTCAAATAATAGAGCATCAATCGCATATGGGTTGGAATTGAAAATAATTTAAGCATTTGAATATTTAATTAATTTAGTCGGGGAGGAGACAAAAGAAGCGCCACTGTAATGTTTGTCTTCTTGTTTAAAAATTAAATAATTAGGGAAACGGATATATCTTAGGATGAAGGGAAGATAATGGTTCAAAAAATGGTTAAGATGTCACATTAATCACCCCAAAAAATTATTCAATCAAGGGACCATATGGGTTCCTATATTTGTTGGTTCTATAATTTTTTTTTTGCAACCATTAATATTTAAAATAATAATAATAATAAATGTAACAAAAATAATTCGAATACAAATAAAAAATGGATGAAATATGATATGTTCTTGTATTTTTTCATATTCAAACGAATAATTATTTTCACGACTGATATTTACTTTCATTTGTCTAAGATATAGAAATTAAAATTTAATACGCTAACCACTTTTGATTCTAACATGCATGGCATATTTTTTTAATGCATGACATATATTTTTTAATGCATGAACAAACACATTTCACCATAAATTATTGAATATCAAAAGTCTCAATGTTCATGCATATCAATTATAGAGAGTTTGAAGATATATCATGAATACAAAACTATCGATATAAATTATAAATAATTCCAACTATATTAGTTGAGGTGACGACAAACCGATATATATTTTCTCGAACACATTGCATCAAATTGAGCTGATAAATGTTTTTAGAACAAGGATTAAAAAGAATACGAGCTACATTCGTAATTTATCTGTTATTTGGGTCGGGTTGGGAAGGAGGGTGGTGTGACGGTCCTCCAATTCAACCTTTTGGAAGGAGGGCACCTACCTAGTCACCAACACTACACAACAAGGCTTAACTTGGATGCTAAGGTTTTGTTATGCCCTTTGTAACTCAACGCTCACTTTACCCCAAAACCGAATCTCTATCTTTCCCTTTCATCCCTTTGAATATTCGTCTCATTACGTGTTCTAATTTTTCTCTTACACTTCCCTTACCAAACGCTTCCAAGATTGCACCCTAACGCTACACTCCATGTCCATAGGCGGCCATATTAATCTTCTTCTTATTTAGTCCGAATTTTGATCCAACTGGCTAATTGGCGGCCCCTCCCTACAGCCCATCCCCTCCTATATATTCCTACTGCTCCCTCATTAATGACGCCCATCCTCTTCCCCTTCAACTTTTATTAGTTTCCTCAAATGGGTCGCTTCAACCTCCTCATTGCACTATCTCTTCTTTCTTTGTTCGTCTTTCCTTCTCCAACCCTCGCCCAACTCCGACAAAACTTCTACGCCAACATCTGCCCCAATGTCGAGAACATTGTCCGCTCCCAAGTTACCAAGAAATTTCAACAGACATTCGTCACTGTTCCCGCCACTCTCCGCCTCTTCTTCCATGATTGCTTTGTTCAGGTCATTCTTGTTCTGTTCAATTCAACCCTGGAGGTTACAGAGTCATGTAATTTTGTNTTTTTTTTTTTTTTTTTTTTTTTTTTTTTTTTGTTGGATTTTTAGGGATGTGATGCCTCTGTGATTATTGCTTCCACTCCATCCAACAAGGCTGAGAAGGATCATCCCGACAACCTCTCGCTTGCTGGAGATGGATTTGACACCGTCATTAAGGCTAAAGCCGCCCTGGATGCCATACCTCAATGTCGAAACAGAGTATCCTGTGCCGATATTCTTGCTTTGGCCACTCGTGACGTCATCGCATTGGTTAGTATAAACTCATACTCGCACATTACTAATGCTGTTTAGAGAAACAATAAATTCAAAATCTCACGGTCTGTCTCCTAATTCCAGTCCGGTGGACCGTCGTACGCGGTGGAGCTGGGAAGGTTAGACGGCCTGGTTTCAAGAGCCTCCGACGTGAACGGGAGACTGCCAGCACCGACCTTTAATCTCAATCAGCTCAATTCTCTGTTTGCTAAGAATGGGCTGACACAAGAGGACATGATCGCTCTCTCAGGTATCAATCACGTACTCCCCACGCTCCAATAAAAGTTCGACACGTGGCTATTGAAGTAATTATTATTTCTCACATGCAACTGAAACTGTTTGTTGGTGGTGTATGATGTGGCAGCGGCTCACACCGTCGGATTCTCACACTGCGGGAAGTTCTCGAACCGAATTTACAGCTTTGCCCCTGGAAAGCCAGTGGACCCTTCCTTAAACAGAACATATGCAAACCAGCTACAACAGATGTGCCCGAAGAGTGTGGACCCCAGAGTGGCGATTAACATGGACCCAATCACGCCCAGAGCATTTGACAACATATACTTCAAAAATCTGCAGCAGGGAATGGGCCTATTCACCTCGGACCAGGTTTTGTTCACCGACTCCAGGTCCAGGCCCACCGTGAATTCCTGGGCCAGCAACTCCCAGGCCTTTAATAAAGCCTTTGTTGCAGCCATGACCAAGTTGGGCCGGGTCGGCGTAAAGACCGGTAGAAACGGTAACATCCGGCGTGATTGCGGAGCCTTCAATTAATCCATCTCTACTTCTATTCTAGTTTGCGTGTGTATAGAGAGCACGACTCGACGATTCGATTGGGTCGGCATTCCGTTGAAGGGAACCAGTTTTAATAAAAAAATTAAATTTTAATTCCTCCACCTTATTTATTATAATTTCAANCAAAATAAAATAAACATCACATGAAAAAGAAAAATAAAGTTTGTATTAAAAAATTATGAGATTATACAATTTATCTGTACTAAGAATGGATAGTTTTGTTAAAAAAATTTGGTTGGTTTGTTGGAATTTGTATTTAATGGTTTATAGAGTTTAAAATAAAGTATATAATTGTACATCCAATAGAATATTGACACATTCCACGTTTTGAATGAATATAAAATATAAAATGTAATGTTTGAATACAAACAAATAAAAGATATATTTGAATTATTGAATAGAGTCCAACATTAAGGTCAGCGCCACAGTTCTTGACTTTTCGGCGTATAGAAAGAATGGGCCTGGTTCTGTAAAATGTGGCCCAGATGGATCCAAACCCCGAAAGAGAAAACTGAATGAAAATTGTAACATACAAAGTTTGTTTGTTATATATATATATATATATATATATATATATATATATATATATATGATTTGGATTTGCATGAAAAATGGATGTAATGCGGAAGTTCATAGAAGACGGTCGCATGTGATAAATAATCCAAGTTTTTCTTAGTTGTTACACAGTGCAAAATGCCGGAAAGCAAACAGCAAAAAATGAAGAAAAAAAAGGGTGAGTCCATAATCTGTACTGCCAAATGTCGGAGGAAAGAGTGTCAAATCTTTATTGCAATATGACACCAAACCCTCTGCCTCCTCTGCTTCATCACAACCATGGTCTCCCTTTTTTCCTGGATCTACAAACCCTAAACCCTAAATCCTAATCCTAATCTTAATCTTAAAGCACTCAACAAATGGATGATCGGAGTAGTCTAGTCTATCTGTTTCAACGAATTAATTTGGTTAGCAAGGTACCCAAGCGGTGGCGAATACGACGTCGTGCCCTTTCCATGTCAGCACCAGGTGGTCGTCTTCCTTCTTCAACCCCCATCCCGCCGCATGCTCGTCCAGCATCGTCTTCACCTCCGAAACCGCCTCGTCCCCGAACGGAGCCCCACGGAATTTGGCGTTGCGCATCCGTTGAATCCACCGCCCCTTGGGCTCCAATCTTTCAACTCGCTGGATGCCTTCGTGAGCGATTACATTCTCGATCTTCCAACAAATGTCGGCCTCGTACCATTCCCTCTGCTTGCTGCTCCTCGGAAGAAACGAATCCATGGAGTCGTAAGGAATCCACAGGTAATTGAATGCGGATCTCAATCGGCTAACTAATTCGGTGGACGTGAAATCCGCATCTTCCTCTACTAGAATCACAATCGTTGGATCTAAGCTACGGATGGTTTTGAGAAACATGGATCGGACTGAAGACGACATGTCGAAACTGGGAGAGGGGTTTGGGTTTGGGTTTAGTGTTTCTTCGGGGATGTAATGGAGAAGCATGTGGCAATTAAAAACCAGCGCTCCGTTATTTTCGGGTCCGTAAATTAAATGTTGCACTCGGATTTGTTCGATTAAATTGGCAAAACCGTCTGTATGGCAAGAGGGGACCACTCTGAATTCCATACTCACGTTTCTAGACCTAGCGAAGTTCACCAATTTCGCACCTAATTCGTCGTACGACAGCTCCAGCATCGGCGGCGCGTCTTTAACGGCAGCAGCAGCGACGGTTGTGAGTTTGAGTAGAGGGGGGACCTCGAAACGAGTAGCAATGGCGTCTATAAGAGTGGGGATTTGCATGCAATGCATCAGGCTGAAATCAACGACGTGGACGGCGGAGTAACCGTCGATGGCGTCGAGAATGGCGGCATTGGCAGCGGTGAAGCCAAAGCGGTGCCAGGGGGTTAAGTCGACAAAGGCGGCGAGGTCCATGAGGGAGAAGGTGTGTGTGGTGAGAGAGGAGGAGAAGGCAGAAGTGGTGATGGAGGCGAGAATCTTGCAGTTGCCAGTGTTGGCAGCGCGTGTGACAAGAGCGCGTAAGAAGGCGGAAGTGAGGCGTTGGTTGGAGTCGCCATCGGGAGGGGCAATGTTGTTAAGAACCCAAAGGATTTGTTGGGCGAGAGTGGCGTCGTTGGATTCGATGGCGTTGGCGCAGTGGACCAACAACTGTTCCATGCAATTGGCGTCACCGAAGCAAGTCCCCAAAGCCTTGGAAGAACAAGGGAACAACAATCCAGGCCATGGGCGCCTCCGAAGCTGGTGCCCCGACGTGGTCGTAATTTGGGTTTTATTACTCATAGAGATGTCCGGAAATGAGTTAAGAATGGTGTGGTGGAAGCGTGGGGTATGTGCCTGGATTGCATCATGGAGAGAAGAAAGAAAAGGAAGATATAGCCAAAAAGGAAAGGAAAAAGGGGGGAATTCAGAGACAGAGAGAAGGGAAAAAGACACGACCAGAGGAGGAGGAGGAGGAGGAGGGGGGGAGGAAGAGGAGGAGGAGGAGGAGGAGGAGGAGGAGGGGACCTCGGGGGAAGGGAAATTAACCGAAAGCAAAGAGGAAGGAATACAAAATTAGCATAACCCAACACAACACTCAAACTTGGAAGTCAAAAAGAAGAGAAGGAAGGACAAAAAGGGGGTGTGGTCTGAAATTCTAATCTTGTAGCTCATCATCATATCATATCTCCTTTTCGAAAACTGGGGAAAATGAAAGGCAGCAGAGAGCGTAGCAGCCAGCCAGCCAGCCAGCCAGCCGGCCAGGGAGTTTGTCCTTAACCACGACTTGGGATTTTGTCATTTATTGCGCACAACATGCTCTGCTTTCTTCCTTTCCTACACAACTCACTCACGGGCCATGCCATGCCATGCCATGCCATGCCATGCCATGCCATGCCATGCCATCATAATAATAACTCAATTCACATCATCACCAAATCATTTTTATCCACTTTCTGTTTCTATGTCATCAATTCATTCATGTTATGTTGTTTATGTATGTAAATTCCATTTGAAGGGAAGGGAGTAGTGGAAACTGATTGCACCCTTCTCAAGGCGGTACATGCTTTTTCATGTTATACCTCTTTCAATCTGCTTCCTTTTTTCTGTGTGTGTGTCTATAAAGCTGGTGGGTGGGTGGGTACGTTTTGAAGATCTTATCCCAGGGACCATTTTTGGATATTCAGAGGAAATTTTTGAACGTGACATGTAGTTAAAAGGAATAAATATTGGCAGCATCTAGCAGGTGAATAAATACTCCATAAAACTCTTCAATGGAGGAAGAACACTGCAAAGCAAAGCAAAGCAAAGCATGCAAGACGGAGAGCAAACACAGGATTATATTCTTACGGAGATTGGTGAAGCTTTTTTATAAAAAGAAATTGAATTTCAGTTTTGGAGAATTTTGAGGAGGATTCCCCAAATGACTACAGGACATACGTGTTCGAGCAAAACCCCCCACTGCAAAATTCCAATTTTTTATTATTTTTATTATTTTTTATTTATTTTTTTAAGGGAAGAAAAACTGGGGATTTCTGAGAAAAAGGGAATTCTGAAACATGCATTTCATTTGTTCTCTCCTCTATCAAAACGACAACGCCAAAAACAAACACGTAAGCACCAAAGTAAGCACCCACGCCATGTGCTTTATTATTCTAAACTAATAATTTTTATTTATTAATATATAAACTGTTATCTTTTAAGCACAGCCAACAAGACGTTATTATCTTTCTTTATTCCTCTCTTATCTTTTAACAAAAGCCAAAACACATGCCGACGCTTCTTTGTTTTGTTCGTTCCTCTGTAAATAATCAATACAACCATTAAAAGATAAAAATTATTTATCCACTACTAAGAATTAAGTTTGCAAAATTAAACCGTTTGGTTAAACATTCCATTTAATATTAGGATTCTACCATATTTACTATGTTTTTATATGGTAGGTTTGAATGTTTGACATATATATATATAATTTGGAGAGCACCCATTTGAATTATTTGGTGAAATATTGATAGAAAAGTGTGTTGATAATTGAGAAGGAAGTGAAGTAAATTTAAAATAAAAGATGAAGACCTAATCCGATGTCCATATGTGTGAGTTGGAATACAAAAATAATAGGTTTAACCATCATGGGTCAATTTCTCTTAATTAATATGAAAATTTGTGACACAAAGAAGTTGACATCTTTCAAGGCATTCCCCATTTCGCGCAGCCTTAAAAATAATAATAATAATAATAATAATAATAATTTTTTCATTATCTTGTTGGCTTTCTTGTCTTCTTCTTGTCGACTTTGAATCATCGCCACAATTAGAATAAAATCAAGAGATTGTTACTTTTTGTCTGCTTCTGTCAACCAATTCCTTTGGAATTAGTAATATAGATGGGACGGACGGAGGAAGTTATATGTATATATATAATGTATATATAGAAAATTGTTAGTGTGGGACCCACGTAGACAAATTTGGGCCTCCACGCACTTCAAAACAAAAAAAGATGGTCCATTTAGGCCCAATTGGTGGCCCACGGTTGGACCCAAGAGGCACCGGTCAGTTACCCCTTTCACTACAAAGAGCGGGAGGTTATCGCTGAGGCCAGCCTGGCGCGTTCCCCTACGCTTTAGGGACCATATAAGATGGGCCTTCACCCAACCCATACGGCCCAACTCTTTACTTGAAATGGACTGGTCCAGTTACTAGCCACATAGACCCGAACCAACCAATTAGGGCTCACGTTCCATCTCCCATTTTGCCCTCACTCGAGTTACAAGCTTACGCAACCAAGCTCAGCGATGGTCACGTGGTATAAGAAAGGATTAATAGTGCAAATCAAGCGTAAAAATTAGCAATGTGGGACTCCGTAACAAAGTACGTATTGAGAATTTTTAAAAGATGAAGGGTCAAATCCAGAATTATTCAAAAGATTAAGGACTAGTGGGAATATTTTAATCTGATCGAGTTAATTGCTTTTACTTTGCTCACGATAAAGGTCTCTGTCATTTGATTCTTCTAGATTTTACTATAGTTTTCTTTTTCCAAAAGATTTGTTTTTTTTTTTTTAATGTAAAAATCAACATTTCAGTACTTATTTGTAATCTTTATTGGCTCCTTTTTCTTNAAAAAAAAAAAAAAAAAAAAAAAAGAATAGGAATATATATATATATATATATATATATGAGATGAGGTGGTGCAGGTGGGAACGTGGAAACAGGATGGACCGAATTAGACCGAATTAGACCGAATTGTTGACATGTTAACCACAAGGGAATAAACAAAACAAAACAAAAAAAGAAAGAAATAGAAATAGAAATAGAATAATATGCGTATGAATAAATAAATAACAAGAGGGAATGAATGAATTTGGCTTTAAAATGGCATGAAAGGGCAGATGTCTATTGCAGAAGCCGCAAAGAAAGAAACACCCCCTGGCGTGAAGGCCACAATCATCCATTTGCCGCCCGCCCCTTCAACTCCAGCAAGAGTGAACTCAACCTTCTCTTCTTTCACTCATTTTATCAAACACCTTGTGGGCCTCCTCTTTCTTTTCTCCTTTTCCCTTCTTCCCCTCTCCACATCTCAATTCCATTAAGAACCCAAAAAAGAATCCCAAACCCAAGTTCGTTGTGAATATCTGTCCCCTGTCCTTCTTCTTCATTGCCATCCACTTGGGCGTATGTAAGGAGTGGCCCAATTTCAATTTCACTGCCTCCCAATTATCCGTAAAACCTAATATTATCATCTCACACTCATGCCTTATCTTATAATTATATATCATTTATTATATTATATGTCACACATACCAATACAAGCATAGCTCAATATTAGTATAATTAAAATAAGATAAAAATGTGTGAAACAGAAAGAAGATTCTATACCTTATTTTAAATCTTCTCTATCTTCTTACCTAAGATTTTGAATATATAAATATGGTCTGCAATTTGCATGGAAGATGATGCCATTGAATTCCACGTAATCCAAATTCCATTCCATCTTCAATAAAAGAAAATAAATGACAAATCTAATCTTTAATTATGTAACCATAAGATTGATTACTTCATTAATTAATTTGAAATGAATGATGTTTAAGAAGCAATTTTGTTTAAAAAATATAAATATTACAAAGAAAAGAGAGAAATTGAAGATAAGGATAAAGTTAGAATTAGAAGGAAATAAATAAATTATTATTCCAGCCATCTCATTCCTTTTAAGAAAGGATTGCTGTTTTGGCATCCAGGTGTCGTAATGGAATTAAGTATTAAAGTAATGGAAATGCTGAGTCAGAATTTCGACCTAAGAAGAAGGGGTCTGGTCGTCAATTAAATTGGCTGATTATTTTGAACAAATTTAAATAAATAAAAAAATAAAAATGTGGGGCTGGAGTTGGAGATGGACATGGACATGGCTGCGTCGCTGCACCAGGAAGCTTGGAGTTGTTTGTCGTCATTGTCCAAATTCAGTGGGAGAGGCTAAAGCCACCGTCACAGACCAATCACCGCACAGGCTCGCAACTCAAAATATCTTTTTCAATTAATAATAATAATAAATAACAATAATTAAACACCACAGCCGGTGGTGATATCCGCGTCACATCTTTCCCACTTCCGAATAATTTTGCTGGCCACCCATTTCTTTTTCTTCCCATCTCTTCTCTTATTCTTTTTTTTTTTTTTTTTTTTTTTTTTTTCTCTCCTCATATATGGATGCTTCTGGTCCCTTTTATTTAATTATTTGGATTCAATGCAAATTTGTAAGCATCCTTTAACATATCCTTTCCTTTGGTTTTTAATAGTCAAATAAAAGTAGGAATTTGATGCCAACGCCAATGCTTATTGATTTGATTGTTTATCTTAATAGTTATGGGGAGGGTGGGGAGTGGATGGTGAGGTGGCGAGGGGTCCACAGTGCATGAGGAAAGGAAAGAATGTCTGGCGGGGCCCAGTGCAAAAAATAAAAATGCGGCGACTCCCCACTAGCTTGACTTTAGCTAACCTCACGCCCCACTAGCTTGCCCTTCACTCGCTCGCTCGCTCGCACCATTCATTCCCTTACGTCTCTTTGCGTTCTCCAAAAGCCGCTTCTTTCTCTCTCCTCATCATTCCTTCTTTCCTGCCAAAGCTTTTGGAGCTCCTCCTCTCTCCTACCAACCACTGTGGATAACCCTCCATTTTTTCCTCTCCATTTACCATTTTAATATTATTATTATTATTTTTCCATTTCCCCCACGCGCCTGCTCCTATGACGTCAAATATCATTATAACCCATGAACTTCTAGTAACGACGGGTTTTCTTTGGAGTAATAATCTAATATCCTCAGATGTAGTACGACTTGTCGTTCAGTTGGGGTGCTGCACCAACTGAATTATATGAATTAAGTACATCATCATTTGTTGTGATTTCGAGGGAGAGGGAGAAGGGATCACAAGCAATATGTTTTAAATTCCAAAATGGATTTAATTTTATTTAATTTTTTATTCAGTCACGCAGTCGCCACACCTAAATTACAAAAAAACCAAAAAAGAAAGAGAGAAAACGGGACCACCACCGACAGACGCTCATTTCTCACTTCTCTGTCTCGACAGAGGAGTGAAATCCTGTACCGGTGGGATGGATGTTACAATTACGATCAACAAAACTCGCCGGAATCTTCACTTTCACGGCTGAACCTCCCTTACTTCCCTTCTGGGTTTCTTTCTTAAGTAAAACCCACAAAAATTTTCGCCTAATATGGCCTGTCTTTGCGGCTGTGAACCTCTGATTCACAGCACCACACAAAGCCAAACGTGTGTTACAAAAATTTTGTTCTTAGACGAACAAATTGAGAAGCTTCCGTTGGGTGGTTCCTTCTTCTGGATAGTAGTGATGGTGATCCCCCAGGCCACTCTCGAAGCACGTAGTGGTCTCGGATTCCTCGGAATTCATCGACGGTGTAGCGGCGCGCGGGGTTGATTTGGATACAAAAGTAGGCGTCAACCGGAGATTTAGGTCGTTCAGTTGGTTTTTGGTGGATGATTCCTCGGATCGCTTGCGTTTCGGAGAGAGCCTGGATCGGGAGTTGGAGAATCGTGAATTGGGATAAGAATCTCGTAGCTTCCACATGTCGGTACAGGCGACTTCAGCCTCGGAAGTTTCGTCGGAGGACAGATTGGGAGAACCAGCGGCGAGGAAATCGTTGATCGGCCGCAACGTGCCGCCTCGTAAGACGGTGTCAACGGCGGCTTGACAAACATGCCAGTTGCCAGTCCATAGAAGGCCAACGGCGCCGTTGACGGGATTAACAGTGCGTCCACAGGCTTCGAACAACAAAGACTGAAACAAAGCTGAAAAAGAAAGGGAATAGAAAACATCAGAAAAATGAAAATAGAAAAGATAGAAAATGAGAAGAAAAACAGGGGAAGAAAAGGGAACATACAAGGTCGCTGAGATTCGGGGACAGCGGAGATGAAGGACATAAGGCCGGCGCGGCCGAAGAACTTGGCGACGAAGACAGTGGCGTGGCCTTGGGCCTCGGAGGTCTCAATCCACTGCAAGCAAGGGCGAAGAATACAGGACTCGCTGCAGCCCTTTCGAAGAACGCGGCAACCGTTGCAACTCATGCTTGGTACGACGACGGTAAAATGGAGGAAATGGAGAGTGGCATGGAAATCGGGGATGAGAAAGGTGGGTGCGAGCAATCGGGGGAAGTCGGAAAGAGGGGTATATATAAGCGGGAAAGGGGGCCGTGGGGAGGATAACTAACTATGGTTAAGGTTGGGTTAGTTTGAGGGTGAGGTGAAGATGCACGCGACCGGAGAGCGCGTGGTCATACTAAAACACTTTTCATTCTTTTGGGATGAGATTCCAAAGACTTGGGTGCTAGCGGCTCCGTGTCTCCGCGGATGGCCTCTCCTCCACCGTTGGATTTCCTTTTTTCTTTTTCTCCCTTTTGTCTTTTTGTGGATATTGCCTTGCTTCCTTTGCTCATGCCCCTGCTCCTCTCTCATGCTTGCGTGGACAAACAATAAAATATCTTTTATTTGTTTTTTTTTTATATTAATTTTCTTATATATTTAAAAGATATGCAATTGATATGCTCTCTCCAAGCCTCCATATTATGCCTTTACTATTTGATATGTTATTTAATTTTAAAATAATTTAGTTCCTTAATTTCAGGAAAGTTAAAACTCAATATGAAATATCTTTCAAGCTATAAAAACTAAATTTATAAGAACCATTCTCAAGCTATAAAAACTAAAATTAAAACATTAAAAAATGAGTCTCTAAACTCGTATTTAATAGTCATGAATTTTTAATACTCTAAAAGAAGAAAAATTATTAAACAAAGATAACCAGAATATGAATGACTACCTCTTAATAACCATTGAACTTGGATTAAAAAAAATGTACGATCTCCTCAAATAATTTATTCCTTCTTCAATACGACTCTACGAAAAGGAGTTCGGACAAGTGGGCACATACTCGAAAAGAACATCACTCATTTTTTCCTCCTACCTAAGTTGTTGAAGAAAAAAGGAAAAAGGAAAAAGGATAAGATAAAAGGAGTTTAAAAGAAAGATTCCAACTAATAAAGACTCTAACTTTTAATTGTGGGTGACAACTCTAGTGGACTAAGAGTCCTATTTATATAGGTTACAGGTTCCAGAAGTCAAGAGTAATATTCTAATTTTTTCTAGAATAAAGTAATTTTAAATTTACCTGTGTAAATAATCAACTGAAATCTACTAAATCCTCATAAACAAATTCAAAACTATTATCAGCAAAAAGTAATATCCTTTCGAACAATTTCACCCACATTTTGTCATGATTTTAATTCTTCATGTGCTCGATAATGATGAAGGGCTACTAACAATAGCAGGAAGATCCATTAGCAAAACTTGAAGAGACTATGAAGTAGCAAAGACCAAATCTAAACGGGTTTCACAGATATTGGTATTTTCAGCCAAGCAATGTTGGCAAAGCAGTGCTGGAGATTAATAAAACGTCCCACCAGCCTGGTCGAAGGTGGGTTGAGGGGAAGATATTACAAGAATGTCAACAGAGAGGAACATGTGAGATTTCACATTGGTTGGAGAGGGAAACTAAACTTTCTTTATAGGAGTGTGGAAACCTCTCCCTAACAAACGCATTTTAAAAAATTTGCCCATAGAAGACTATCTGTTAGCAGTAAGCTTGAGCGGTTAAAGAACAACTCATCCTCTAAGGACCCGATCGGCAATAGCTTTGCGTTGGGAGGTGATGAGGGACCCTATGGATCCCTAGGAAGGGAAATTCCAGCTTCCAATGTAGCAGCCAATGAGTTGGCTAGATAAGCTTGTTCTCAAATTATGAGTTGGCTAGATAAGCTTGTTCACAAATTATAAGCCAAACTTAGGATTGTTGTTTTCTATTTTCGACCAAGGTGGCAGCTTCCACCCCCGTTGATTGCCATTTTGTTCTGTCCTTTTCTTAATGAAAGTTATCACAAATAAGACTTTAAGCCTAACTCTTTCACCCACCCAAGTCTTTGACTAAGACAAGACGATCTTCCTACCAAGATGCCTCTTTCGTTGTTTCTCAATTGAGTGAAGTAGTTGAATTGCATTTCTCACCTCTTGCTTAGCTCTGTAATGCAATTCATTAGCTCACAGAATTATGCTTAATAATCTCGACCTGTCATCACTTCCTTTAGGACTATTTGTATTAGTATGTTGTACCATACTTAGATCAATAAACAATTAAATATAATTTGGGCAGCAAAGTAAAAGGAAGTAGAAAGAAATGAATATGCAATGGGAACAAAAGTCATTGCAAGAATCATAATGTCATGTTTAAAAAATGTATTAAAAATAAAAACTGAAAATTATTATTTTCTAACTAACCCTTTTATGTTACAAAAAGTCGTTTCGAAGTAGAATATTCCACATCTTTACTAATAGACAGACACGATATAAAAGATAAAAACAGAGAGACGCAAGCCGTGAGCGGTCCACGTCGAACCAAGGAAAAGATAATGATCAATCCATGTTGTCTCATTCCGAGATTCAAAAGCTCCATTACCTTGTAATTCAACTGCCTAAAGAAGAACGAGGAGGAAGAAGAAGGATATGGGTGATTATGGTTCAAGGCTAGTGGTGTCTGTAGATGTGAAGAAGAATCCATGGCAACAGAAACTTCCACTTCACAACCGGTGGCACCCGGAGATACCGCCGGTGGCGGAGGTCAAGGTGGATGAGCTCTTCAAAGTCGAAATGGTGGATTTTAGCGGCGGAGCAATCACCAAAGACTACTCTGCTGAGGACGTGAAACATGCTGACAACTCCTTTGTAAGTCCTCTCTCTTACACACATACATCTTTGACTCGTCCCTGAGTTTTGTATTGGAAAAATTCACACCAGACCCAGTTTACAGAACAAAATAAAGGAGCGATATTTTCAACTTGGCCTTCGGTTTGGAAATTGCGTCCTTAATGGGCAAGAAAGACAAATTAGTTTCTTGTCCTTTGTCTTATCTTGTTATCTTTTTGTGTACTTTTCAACGGTTGCTACTTCGATTAGAGGAGACTGGGAAATAAAAGAACCTAGCAGAACAAACTCAGTTTCCTAAGTTTCTGTGTACTTGTAGTCATAATTCATGGCTCCTTCTACTCCAAGACTAGTAGTTCCGATAGACTTGAAAAAAAAGGCATGGGATCAAAGTTTACCTCTTCACAACCGGTGGCACCCACTTATACCCCCAGTTGCTGAGGTTCACACGGATGAGGTCTTTAGGGTTGAGATGGTGGACTGGACTGGAGGAGTTATTGGAGATAACCACTCTGCCACTGATGTCCAGTTTATTGACCTTTCAATTGTAAGTATAAATAAATACTAACCTTATCCAAAATTTCACTAACTGTTGCTCTTTTGAGCCTTTAAACAGCCTAGCCTGACATTTGGTAAAGCTTTTAGAATCTGATGCTTGAATTAACAGTAAGCTCCAAAGAAGAGAGATTTAAGTGTTAATAATTGGCTGTTATGTTTTTCACTAATGCGTAGACTCATTATCTGAGTGGCCCAATTAGAGTTGTGGACAAGGATGGGGTTCCGGCCATGCCAGGGGATCTACTTGTAGTTGAGATCTGCAACTTAGGCCCTCTCCCAGGAGATGAATGGGGCTATACTGCAACATTTGACAGAGAAAATGGAGGTGGTTTTCTTACTGACCATTTTCCTTGTGCAACCAAAGCTATTTGGTATTTTGAAGGAATATACGCATACTCTCCTCAAATCCCAGGTAAACGTTCCAATCTGAAACAAAGCTTTCAATAGGAATTGGTAGCATAGGTACCTTAAACCATATACGCCTTCCAGGGGTTCGATTCCCAGGTCTAACTCATCCTGGAGTTATAGGAACTGCACCATCTGCAGAACTTCTGAACATTTGGAATGAAAGGGAAAGTCACGTTCAAGAAAATGGCCTTCAGACTTTAAAGCTTTGTGAGGTTTTGCATTCACGGCCATTGGCCAACCTACCATCAGCAAAAGGTTGCGTTCTTGGAAAGGTAAGATAGTGAAGTTCCATCATTCATCGATACATAAAACGATTAATTCCAAATTCTACAAGAAAAATAATGGGCATACTGATTTTTCCCCTATTCCAACATCCCTTGCTCCATTGCTTCAAACTAGATCAAAGAAGGCACAGAAGAATGGGAAAGAATTGCCAATGAGGCTGCAAGAACTATTCCAGGAAGAGAAAATGGTGGAAACTGTGACATCAAAAACCTCAGCAGAGGTTCAAAAGTCTACCTTCCAGTATTTGTGGAAGGGGCAAACTTGAGCTCAGGTGACATGCACTTCTCTCAGGGGGATGGTGAAGTCTCGTTCTGTGGAGCAATTGAAATGAGCGGTTTTCTAGAGCTTAAGTAAATTTCTCAGCATGGCTTCTCAATCTCTTAAGATCTTTAGTAGCAGAATTTTAAAAACAAAGAATCAGTCGGTCCATACAGACATTTATAAATATTAGTTGTTATCTTCTCGTTCAGGTGTGATATTATAAGGGGCGGAATGAAAGAGTACCTCACACCCATGGGGCCGACTCCTCTGCACGTGAACCCAATCTTTGAGATAGGTCCAGTTGAACCAAGATTCTCAGAGTGGCTAGTCTTTGAAGGCATCAGCGTTGATGAAAGTGGGAGGCAACATTTTCTTGACGCGAGTGTAGCTTACAAGCGCGCTGTTCTCAACGCCATCGACTACCTCCACAAATTTGGGTACTCAAAGGAACAGGTCCAATAACATTCTTCGGTTCCCTTCTACAAAATATATTGCCATTGCGAGTTCTCCAGTTCCAGACCTCACACGAACAATATCACAAACACCTGATATGCACACAAAAACTAAAAACCAATTCCAGTGCAATACTATTATTGAATTGAATATAATAAGATGTGTGAATTCAGGCTTACCTGCTGCTGTCGTGCTGCCCATGCGAAGGAAGGATCTCCGGGATTGTGGATGCGCCTAATGCTATGGCTACCCTGGCAATCCCCACCGCCATTTTCGACCAGGTAGCTTCCTTCAACTGGATCGATCCATTCACCCGCTCTACTAATTGTTAATCCACTCTAACTTGGACCGACACTCCCCAGCCCAAACCGAGTTACTCTTTTTCCTTAAAAACATTTGGTTTCTTTTTTTCTTGAAAAAAATTACATTNAAAAAAAAAAAAAAAAAAAAAAAAGCACACGAGAAGGCACGAGAGTCTAAGTCCTAAAAATGTTTTAAAACGTCGACAATATCTTAGGTCAATTGACAAGTTTTTTCTATCACATAAATTCGTAGATTATTCGTTTTAAATTGAGAGAAAATCAGTATTATCTCAGATCAAATGCATAAATTTCTAAAAAAAAAAAAAAAATTGTTGGACATGAATGTATAACAAAATCTGTGAATGAGCAGGACATTCGCCCAAAGGCGAGCAAAGTTCCAATTGGACCTCGTGTACTAAAAAGGCCAGATGTCCTGAAATGCAGCTATGATGGGAATTTGCCCATCACCAAGAACCCTAGCGCCACATCTTAAAACATGGTGGATCCTTTCAGCTTCTTCTTGGTCTGAATAAACCATTACTGTTATAATAAATTATTCATCGTTTTGACTGTCTGTAATAGTACTGACGTAATAGATATACCAAGTCTTTAACTTTTATATTCTGTCCTTTGCTACTAAACTTCAGGGTTCCTAAAATAGACGCCAACTAGCATAGATCTAGAGAAATTACCCCGAGCTTCTTCTGCCAGAATTCTGCCATTCTCTAACTGGCTAGAGCATTACAGAAGGCTATCATATCAAATATTGGATTGGTATCAGTAGTAGATTGAAAGAGTACGATGGTGAGGCAGAGATGGGAACTGGATTCCAAAGGACCAAAGCCAAAGATCTAACTCCACGCTTAGAACCTGCAAAAACCAAATCTTTCAACTCCATATTTTGAGAAACCAAAGCATCAGCAGATATACTTTCTGACGTTCTTTTGAACACAATCAGATGCTAGGATGATGAAGTACATATATGGATCGAAAATTGTCTAGAGATTGTAATTTTGGAATACCTGTTTTCCTGATTTCTGACTGATCAATTCTCTCATTTTCTCAACTGCATATATCGAGCAAGCCCGGAGTTCTACTTCCTCCTCGCTGCCTGAACCAATTTCATTGTTAGCATCGATGATGTTAGCGAGTGTAGAACTATACTTTAGCACCCCAAGCTGTCGAAGTACTGCAGGAACGATGTAGTCAGCCATAATGGTGATTGAACCAATGTCATTGAACTCTCCGTATCCTTTGCCACGGAATGCACCCCAAAGGTCAGCAGCAAGTATTTGAGCTCGTTTGTATAGGAATACCTGGTGGCCTTTGTAGAGAGAGTGGTCTCGAAAGCCTAATGTAAGGAGATGATGAACATGTCATACAACCATCTCAAAATATTCTTCTTAACGTATGCACCTACGTAATGATACTAACATATTTCCTAGAATGATATAAGAGTCGATACCAGGAAAGTGTCGTGTGATAGCAGCAACAAGCTTCACAGCTGATTTCCCACAGGACTCCACTATATTAGAAGCCTTACCCTCGAAGCTTCTCTCTAGTTCGAATCCAACCTAACACATGAAATAGAATGATCTCACAAATATATTTCCTTACAAGGAGAAGTAATTGCAAGTCAGAAGAATATGGTCCATATCAAAAGAGTACACATATACTAGAATCTACTGATGGAAATTGTTCTCACCTCATGCAGCAAGCGAACCCGTTCATCTTCCAAAGGAAGTGGTCTAGGCCATTTCAACAGTTCACGCAATTGAGGGCCTGATCACATACAGCCATCACATTGATAAAATAATCAATGAAATAAGATTATAAGGTTAAGATGATATCATTTGTCACTTACCAGTGTACTTTTGCAGGCGATCAGCATCAAATGCTGACTTGTCATTTTGAAGAGCAGCCTTCAGTCCAGAGGCCAAGTGATCATAGCTCAAGTCCTTATCTGAATCCGAGAGGAAGAAAATAATTGTTATTGAAGCAAAATATGCCTTTGATGCTAATAATGGGTATAAATTGCCTCTGTAGATTATAATATTGCATTTAAACGTAGAATGATATAGCCCACTTATATGACCTCCACAAATGTCAAACTGAGATGGACACTGTCTCTCGAGTTGAAATTCTATTTCATCATTAGAATTTGAATCTGTTCAATCATACCTTTGAAATCATTTTGACCTTATTGTTTCTCTATTATAATGGTTATAAGCTAAAATTGTTTCTCTAGGCATACATCAACACTGGAAGATTAACAAGCTTCTCTGGCGTTCTAATTGTGCTAATCGCTCGTTGATCAATGGCTTTGAGTTCCAATGCTATCTAGAATATCTGGAGCGAGTAGAGCATGATATTGAGTTTGGTACAACACGAGGCTCAATTCAAAGATTTCTTGTTCATAAGATGTCGAGCCTCTTGCAATCAGGACATTCAACATGCAGGGGCGTTCCATATCGAATTTACAAGCGTAGAGGAAACACTTAATTCCTAACTGATTGATGAAAAATAAAACAATAACCAAATAAGACAAATAAAAAAGGAGTGTTGAATTTTACCAGGCCAGAAACAGAAATTCAAGGCGTCCAAGACGAACAAGTACTGGACGGTTAACGGACCATTATCAAAATAGTGAATCCCTTCAAAATCCCAATCAACTTTCGGGATCGACTCTATAGTATCCACCACTTTCTCAATCCCTACAGTATCAAAACAAAAACCAAACAACCGCATTTACCATCGCCATCATCGAACAGAAAACACAAAACACACACGGCGAAGGACTGAACCTGAAGAGTCGACAAGGACGTGGGAGGAGTGGGTAGCAACCCAAGCAGAGGTTGCCCTAACATCATCCATGGCGGCTGTGTTTGATCCGTAAGAGTGTGGGCTGCGACTGCTGTTTGCGTAATTTTCTCCCCCTTCCCCGTTTCGAAGATTCCCGCGCCGTGTCGCTTTCAGCGCGCATGGACAAGCACTTTTATCCGCTCAGAACCAGAGCCAGTGCCTGAGTCTGCTTTAGGAAGGCCGTTACTTTCGACCACAAAAATCCCCCATTTCTAACTATCTGTCGGCCCGTGGTTCACGTGCGTCCTTATTACCTTTGGGCTTCCACGTTCCTTTTAGGCCTGTAAACATTGGGCCCAGCTCCATTAATTTCATATATGTTCTTCATTAATTTCGTTAATTACATGCTATGTATTCATAATACACCTACAATACATCTTAATCGGCAATTTTTTTCAAATAAAAGTGTATTAAAAGGTAAACATTAAGTTAAACTTGATTAAGTCCATGTCAATTAGGAGGTAAAAATGGACATTTTTTCTATATAAAAAAGAAGACCCTGATTCTGTGGAACTAATGTTACTGTCGATAGAAATAGGTATACGAGAGNAAAAAAAAAAAAAAAAAAAAAAAAAAAAAAAAAAAAGAGGAGAAAGATAAAGAAGGAGGAAAAGAGGGTATTTGAGTCGAAACATCGATGCCGGTACCTTTTTGGTTTCAATCAGCGTTTTGATGGCCATAAGGCCGTTCAATTTCAAAGTTTCTCCCAATCACCATACCCATCTTTCTTCCATTTTCTCTCCTCCTCTCTTATCCGCCTTCTCTCTCCGCGAATCGGCGTCTTCAATCTCCCTCATCTTCCGCCGGATTGCTTCGTCGGCGACCTCTCTATCTCGTTCCCAACAACAACATCCGCCGCCTCAACCGCCGTACAGAACAAAGCCGCGTCTGCGTCCATTATCCCCGCAAGAAACCCTGGCGCAGAAGATCGGGAAGTCGATTCGCCGCCCTGGCGCTCCTTCGAAGGCTAGGGTTTATGCGGACGTTAACGTGATCCGACCTAAGGAGTACTGGGACTATGAGTCGCTCACCGTACAGTGGGGGTAACTTTTTTTCTTTTTTTTTTTTTTCTCCTCCGATGTATTTTATTTTATTTTATTTTTATATTAGGGATAGCTTTTTTTCCGATTTAGTTTGATTGGCAGAAGGAGCAGGGGTAGAAATGGGCCTGGATTGGTTTGTATTGGAAGACCTTGTATCTTTTAAAGTCCTTGTCGCAATATAAAAGTCTATGGAGACTTGATTCACTACTCCACAGACGCGTACTTGCATGAGCTTATACGAATATGGTTCCTTTCATTTTGGAGCTTTCTAATCTTGGGATGGGTTATGAATTTCATTTCGTAAAAGAAGTTGTGCATTTGGATGTAACTAATGTTCTTGGCTTCTTTGTTGTCCGTCTCTGGATGATATTATGTTCATTTTACAGGGACCAAGATAATTATGAGGTCGTGAGGAAGGTGGGGAGGGGGAAATACAGTGAGGTGTTCGAGGGTGTTCATTGCACTGACAATGAAAAATGTGTCATTAAGATTCTTAAACCCGTCAAGAAGAAAAAGGTGAGCTTTGTTTTGTCAAGAATATTGCACGGACGGTTTAACATTGTTGTGTAAGAGTTGTTGTAATATAGGCATTTCATTGACAATGGGAACTAATATCATGTGTGACATCGTGTGTTTTCTTCTTTTATAATAGACATCGCAGTTAATCTTAAGCATTTGATCATTAAGTTCTTAGGAAACTGATGGCATTGGTTGATTTTTTGCTTTTGTATTTGTGACTCTTCCTTACTCTTTAACATACAATTGTTAACTATATTAATGTATAATGTATCCTCCGTCCTTGTCTGTACTCCAAAGGCGCATTTTGGTAGCTTTGCCATTTTCTTTAGTAGAGTTTCGTGCTCTGTCATGCAAATTTGGACTGTCCTATATTTTTTAATCATACGTGTTTGGGACAATCAGGGGACCATGGAGGTTCAAGAAAATGAGGAAAAAAAATAAGTAAACAATTATTCGGCAACTAAATATGTATATGTATGCATTTAGTAACTAACGAATAAATAAAAAGATACAAAAACCTGTAAAAGTTAAGCCAAAGGGTAAAATGAAACATATAATTGTGTTCAATAAAATTCAAGTGAGTGGCATGCAAAGATGTGGGAATAAAGCAATTTGTTCAAGGGACTGCTGTGGTCGGCGTTCCCAATGTCATAACATTTATACCAACCGAGATGGTATAAAAAAGAGTAAGGCTAAGCTCATGGATTTTTCAAATTTAATTTGATCAAACGTATCCTTGCAATGTTAATATCCTATGGAAAATGTTCTGTTGTTGTGTTTGTGTCGATGCTCCTGATTCAAAGATTTGATACCTTCCTGAAATAACTTTATGTACTTCAATGTCATTTATTTATGTCTTTAGACAATTTCGCTAGTCTTGTTTTAGTCTCTGGATGCAATTGTACGTTCTAGCAAATGACTATCTATTGATTATGATCGCTTCATGTTGATGAGTATTTGCATGATTCATTTGCTTAGGATGAGATATACAGTACTAAGTTGTGTTAGTGTTCATCATTCCTGTCTATCGATATTTTTGACAAATTGAAGCTTCTTGTCTTTGGGAATATTCATGGATGTCTGATAATCAGATTACAAGACCCACATTTGATGTGCACACTTGCATATTGGTCTTGTTTCACATTGTTTTTATTGTTGAAGTTAAATCCTTGAAAGATCTTTGTTGCTAACTGTTCTTCTTTTGTTAATGAACAATTTATCACGTTATATCTTTAGCATCTTTTGAGCATGTTTTCAAGTCCTTCAGAATTTGCAAAGACATGCTTTTTCCTTTCTATTGATTTGAGGCTATTGTTTTCTCAAGATGTCATATTTCATATTTTGTTTGTTTTATTCGATGCAGATCAAGAGGGAGATAAAAATACTGCAGAATCTTTGTGGAGGGATAAATATTGTGAAGTTGCATGATATTGTTCGAGACCAGCAATCAAAGACCCCAAGTCTTATATTTGAGCACGTTAACAATATTGATTTTAAAGTTCTATATCCAACACTTGCAGACTTTGATATTCGCTACTACATCTATGAACTTCTAAAGGTAAGCATATAGTTTCAGATCTTTTCTATTGCCATGATAATTGAGCTTTTTTTGTCTTTCTTTTGCATGCCAACATGTTGCCAGTGTTGCAGTTGCTATTATAACTATCAACCCTCAACCCTCAACCCCACAATTTTATTTGACTTTGCTGACTCTATGTGTGTCCATGTTGTTGGAACTGTATGTGTAGGCATTGGACTATTGCCACTCACAAGGAATTATGCATCGAGATGTCAAACCTCATAATGTGATGATTGACCATGAGCAACGTAAACTTCGTCTTATAGATTGGGGCCTTGCTGAGTTTTACCATCCTGAGAAGGAGTATAATGTTCGTGTTGCTTCAAGGTTGTTTGTTTGTTCTCTTGGTGAAATCTGTTTTATATTTAAATTAATATATTAGGGTTTATTTAGTGGCGATGTTCCCTTCAATATTTTGTTGGGTACATGCAGATATTTCAAAGGTCCAGAACTTCTTGTTGATTTACAAGATTATGACTATTCTTTGGACTTGTGGAGTCTTGGCTGCATGTTTGCCGGCATGGTGAGTAATTGGTTAATCTCCACAATTTTTTACAATACAATTTTCTTGTCTAATAATAATTGTTGAATTTTTTAATAGAGGTTCTGACGTCTTACTATTGTTTATTTGAGTTATATATAGGGTTATTTTGTCATTGTAAGCAACTGGAAAACAAATTGGACTCAGTAAGTTACGGTGGTCTTTGTACATAGTAGTATCTTATGGAAGTGGCATGTCTTGCATTTGGCGGTGCCTTCTGCATCAAAGTTATAATGTTGTCTCATTTGAATTTGGCCATCTTTTCATGATATTTGTGCTTATTGGAAATTTCTATTTTCTAACCCCCCAAAATCTCTGTGGATAGAGTGGATATTATTCTACTTCCTGTTCATCTTGAGATGGAAGATGACTTGATTGTTCCATATTCTTGTTTAGCTTTCTCTTAAGAAATATTCCACCTTGTCTAGAACTGCTTTATGCTTATTATCATAATTTATGCTGTCAGATTTTCCGTAAGGAGCCATTTTTCTATGGACATGATAATTATGACCAGCTGGTTAAGATTGCTAAGGTATGGAATATTCTTTAATTCAATTCGTATTTTATTCTATTCTTGCCACAAATAGAATTTCTGTGACATGTTTTTGATCTATCCATGTGTACTTTCCAAGTTTCTTATCCATTATAAGCTACTCCATATTTTATTGGAATTTTTCCAGGTTCTTTTATCTTTTATTGAATGAAAGACTTCAGTTTAATTTAATAGTGCACACTGTTTGGGTGTCATTCATCTGGATATAGTTTTTAATGGATAGAATGAGTTAACGTACTGCCCTTGAGAGGTGAAGCTCGAACTTGATGTTTATGGTCTTTTGCTGGAACAGGTGTTGGGGACAGATGAATTGAACACATATTTGAGTAAATATCGAATAGAATTAGACCCACATCTTTCAGCTCTTGTTGGGAGGTTTGTCCGAGGACTTGACTCCTTGCATTTCTTTTTTACAATGGTTGACCACTTCAACTGCGTTTTTAAGTCATTGCTTACTTTATTTTTAATAAATTTGATGAAGGCATAGTCGTAAACCTTGGACCAAGTTCATTAATGTTGACAATCAGCATTTGGCAGTCCCTGAGGTAATAGTAACAGACAAATGGTCATGTTATGATTGGGCTTTATGTTTCTTCAAGGATAATTTTTCTGATCATATTTATTATACATTTGAAGGCTGTTGACTTCGTTGATAAATTGTTGCGCTATGATCATCAAGAAAGGCTAACTGCTAAAGAGGCAATGGTTTGTCACTCAACTAAAGTGTTTTATCCTTTCTTTTATCTTGAATGATCTATGTTCATGCAATCTTCCCCCTATTGTATTGAATGCATTATGTTAGCATAGTTTATTGTGATGTTCTAGTTGTATGTTGCTATTAATATTGGGTTGAAGATATATTTTGACAAGTTTGAAACTCCTGACAATAATTATACGAGTTACTTGGCCTTTTTTTTTTCGGTAGGGGGGTCATTGTTGTGGAAAAATTAATGATTTGAAATTAAGAGCATTCAAAGCTTGAAATATGTTTGGAAAATGTATCGCTAGAAATTCTAATAGATAGGTTTTTAACATTCTTTTGGCGGAGGCTTACTACAATTTTTGCACCCCATTGATATAGGAGAACTGGGAGATCCTTCCATTCCCATTTACCCTACCCCCGTTGGTGGTCTTAGCATTGCTCCTTTATCCATTTATATAGCTTCCATTTGAACATGTTTCCACACATACAGTGTCATCGAATGTTCTTTAGTAAGATGCATTTGTCATTACATCATTGTCTATATCGATATTGATGGGTTTCCCATACTAGAAGTTCAGGAAAGCACTGTAAAGGTCCTTGTTAAATTGATCATGCAACAACAATATGTCAGGGTTAAATGAGTTTTTAACTGGTAGAGGGAATATTAGGCTCTGAGATATAATAGTTGGTTTCTTTTCGATTTTTATGATGGGTGGTGGTGTTGATGTAAATGCAGGCCCATCCATACTTTTTCCCTATTAGGAATGCAGAAAGCAGCAGAACTCGGAACCAGTGAAATTCATTCCAGGTTGGAAGCTGACAAGTGTGCTTCTCTCTCTCTAATCTTCTCGTCTCTGTATTTTTGGCCATGCTCAGTTCTGTGATGTTTAAGAACTTCCATTTGGTGTAACGAGGAAATGTGGTCATCCCTTGTGTGCTGTAAAACCAAGTTATTTCCCGTTATTTTTCCCCCAAATATTTGGCTAATTCTGAAGTAATTTCTTTTTCAGTGGGTTAATTCTGAAAGCATTATTTCCTTGTGCATTTAGTGGCTGATCGATCGTCTGTGGTTCCCACTAATTTGGTGACAATTTCTTTCTTTCAACTACTTTTGTATGGATAGGACAGGCTTTCAGATGACGGAGGGGGTGTTCTGGTTGGGTTGAATGAAACTTTTGAACCAACTCAGGCAGTTGGATTCTTGACTGAATCTTGATTGATTTTGATAATATTTCAATATTTCAAAAGCTCATCACTCAAGGAACCCTTTCTATATATATACATAGTATGTTATAGGCTCGAGAAGATATTAAAATTGACATCTCCCCTGTTGAAATGGTGGAGGAACTGTAGGAGGCAGTCATGTGGTGCATAAAATATTTTAAAAGGTTTTTGATGACGGTCTAATAGTGTTACTGATTAATGAGTAGTCCCTCCCTACATCGTGGGGCCTTAATTCAGTAATTTATCTTGGGCTTGGGCCTATTATTTTCCTTTCCAATTTGAAGCCCCAAAAATTTTCAATTCGCATGAAATGGACTACTTACTGGTCTTCAACCCCGTTTTACAACCGACATCAAATGTTACATCCATGCGCCAATTCATTGATATGACAAAATTGACTTGGAGGTGGTTGATACTTAATTGTTGGCATGCGTGACATGAAAAATATTATTGATNAAAAAAAAAAAAAAAAAAAAAAAAAAAAAAAAAAAAAAAAAAAAAAAAAAAAAAAGACAACATTTTACAAATTGAATCAAATGACATTCACCAAACCAAAGTGTTGACGATCACAGCTAGCAAAGTGGTAAGATCAAACAATATTGGTTGAGAAAATGACTTGGAAATGCATCATGGGATACCAAATAACAACATCCTAGTCTTAGGCTTTTCACTGGAAGGCAATGTTGTTGTCAAAATCCAACTCCATGTCTTCCAGAGGCCCACGCCCACGTACACACTTGCGTCTACTTCAACCTCATAATCTTTGCTTTGCCCTCCGAAGGGAAGGGCCCCATTACCCCAAAGGCATATCCCATTTTATTCATCTACTTGTCTGTTTCCTTTTTAAAATTGTTTAAAATATTTCAATTTGGGGTTTGTGAATAAATGGTGTAGAAGATAGTTGAAGTGGTTGAGATGAAAATAATATTTATATTAGGAAAAGGAGAGTACCATATTTTAATTGGATTTTATATACCACGACTTGGTTGCTTTTAAAATTACTTGAAAAGACCTTGATACGATACTATAATATGATAATGTCCCAGTTGACCTTTAAATTCATTCAAAAGGTCTTATGATCTTATACTATGTGAGAGAGGATGATAATAAAATGGTGCATAACATGGCGGCTACCTGGACTTTATTTCTTTATTATCATTATTGTTTTGTGATTCTGCAAAGTGATGGGAGACTCCCATTATGACCCTTTCTTGTTTGTTTTGTTACAATTATTTAGAGTTTGAATCCAAGTCTCGATATTTTTCTATATTCCGTGACATGGTTATACTATTTATTTGTCCTTAATTTTAAAATATAATCTTGGATCTCGAACAGTGATTCGATTGATAATAAAGAAAGAGAAGTCTTAGTTTAGTTCTCCACCTTAACGACAGAAAAAATGATGGATCAAATTCTATTAAGTCTGACTCTTTTAAGCGTGAACATTATATCTCTCCGTAGTATGACTTATGTTAGCTACTTATTGAATTGTTTTTAAGAGTAAGAATTATTCCCACGTATAAATACAGCTTATTTTAGTATAATTTGTTGTCACTCCCATGTTTTATAAGAAAATATTGCTTAAATAAGATTAGTCCAAGCTAAGCCCACTAAATTTTGAAGTTCTCATTGGTATAAATAATAATTTGAGTTCTTTTTTTAGTGTTTCTCTATCTTCATACCACTCTCATTCAGATGCGACCTCATTTCATACCTATACTCTTCTCTTATTCATACGTTACATCTTTAATTACCTCCCCTTCGCACATCCCATTTCTTAATTTCCGCTCTCCCGATGGGACACATGCAAAACAATTGGCATGTGAAAGTACATTCATTGACCTCAATTTTGAATGGTTCACAACCGTTGGATACAAGTTCAAAATTGGTGAGTTTTTTTTCAAAAATTTGTCTCCTGCATGTATCCACGTGGGATTGCAACCATATTTGTTTGTTTTTTTGGGCCCCACGTAGGTGAGTATTAAGGAAGTAACAAACAACATAGTGATGCATTACTGACGTTAAAAAAAAAATAAAAAAAAAAAAACAGAAAATATTAATGAGATAACATTGAAATTGAGTAAACGACGGAGTGTTTGTTTTCATTTGGTTATCGGAAGTTATGGATGTTGTAAAGTGTACGCATGCAGAAGATAAGATTAAGAACAAATTCATGAAGAGAGAGAAAGAGACAAAATTATAAATAAAATAAAATTGGAGGGCTTGACATGCAATTTACTTGTCACTAAAGGTCATTTCTGCAAATAAATAAATAAATAAATAAATAAATAAAGAAGAAATGGGTGTGAATTGTGAAAGTGAGAAAATGGAGGCCAAATTAGGGAGACAAAATGCTGAATATTTGGGATTTGGGTCACCTATCCCCGCATCTAACTGTCGGCCTCTTACCTTACACTTTTTAATTTAATACATTATAATTATTATTAATGCCCCTAATTCCTTTTTTTTTTTTCTTTTTTTTTTCTTTTTTTGTAATGGATTTTGCACATTGACCCTTCTTGAGAATTGGGCTTCCCAACCCACAAGGCAANAAAAAAAAAAAAAAAAAAAAAAAAAAAAAAAAAAAAAAAAAAAAAAAAAAAAAAAAAAAAAAAAAGTAAAAAAAAGTAAAAAAAAAAAAGTAAAAAGGTCCAATGTTTGACTTGGAAAAAAAGGTTTAATCTTTATACCTAAAATTTAAGGTCTCGATGCCCTTAAAACAAAAAAGGGGTAATTAATATTATAGCTAAGGGGATGGGACTTTGGAACCTATACCCAAGTCCTATCTCACCCAACTTTTGTTTTCTTCTACTGTCTCCCTAATTAATCTAACTAATTACATTAATTAATTCAAGGGGTAGCTAATTAATTAGGTATAAGTATTTTTCGTCTTTTAACCTAATTCTCACGTCATATCATATCATATCATGTGATTATTATTGCAGACTCACCATCCGCTCGAATGAATTAATTTAATATTAGGTTTAGTTTCCATTGGCCTGACATTTTCCAACATTAAAGTGAACATGTTTCATTGTTGGTTTGGTTTTGGCATGGTTAATTTAAGGGAGATAAAAGAGAAGAACCCTAAAGTTGAATCCATGTGAAACCCAAGAACCAGACATGGGTTAATATCAATTACGAAGATTTGGGTGTTTGGAAGGAGGCCTACATCTCTCGGTCTGCTTCTTCTGCTTGTGAACACAACATGCCTCACCAAGACATCTCCAGCTTATTATATCAGCGATGAACATGAACAACACAAACAAACACAAGGGAACAAGATCCGTTGCATAGATTTCTCCGAGGAAATTGTCTTTCTTTCTCTCCCTTTTTTTAACTGTTTTGAATGCAACATCTTAACTTAACGTCAAACTTGTCGAAGACCCATGTTCTTGTTGTTCTTGACCAAACATTTCTTCTACCTAAATCAATCTAATTCTTAAATTAATTTTAATTCAATGAAAATGTAACGACCCAAATCCACCGCTAGCAGATATTGTCCTCTTTGAGCTTTCCCTTTCGGGCTTCCCCTCAAGACTTTAAAATGCGTCTATTAGGGGAAGGTTTTCACACCTTTATAAATAGTGATTTGTTCTCCTCTCCAACCAATGTGGGACATCACAATCCACCCCGGGCCTAGCGTCCTCGCTGACACTCTTACCTTCCTTCAATCGATGTGGGGCCGCCCCCAAATCCACCCCCTTTGGGGCCAAGCGTCCTTACTGGCACATCGTCCGGTGTCTAGCTCTAATACCATTTGTAACGACCCAGATCCACCGCTAGCCGATGAAAGAGAAGTTTAGAATAACCAAACTAAAGGAAAAGTCCAAAGAGGACAATATCCGCTAGCGATGGATCTGGGTCGTTACAGAAAACATGAACCGATCTTTCTTTTTCTTGATTGGGAGCTAAGCTTTTAGCTTAATTGCAAAGAGAATTAAGTGAGATTCCAAATACCCTTATCTTGGAATAACACAAACTAACTAATTCTCTTTTTTCCACAATTATTCTATTCTAAGGGTGATGGGTTTGAATAATCATTATCACCTTCCTTCATTTCTTCTTTTGGTTAAACAATTACAACAAAATCTTCGATTTGATTCCAAATTTGATAGTCTCCACCATCGCATAAAACAAATAAGAACAACTTATAAATAGATTGATGATCGGAATCATCTTTTAATAATGGGTATTATTTTATGAGGATGATGATTATATTGACAAAGAGAACCAACAAGAACAAACAATCTTCTTCTTGTCTCATCTACTCTATTCCTTTCAATCTTCATTTATTGTGTTCATTCCATAATTTAATAAGTATATTCATAGTAATATGCCTAAGTTTAGCTTCTTTTGTTTTGACTAATTATTTTTAATCCAATTTCTAGCAAATTATTAAACTCGATTTCATTAAGTATGGTTGGTTGTGCTCGTCCGAAGCAACATCGTTATCGTTGGTCGTTTATTAATTATTATGTTCGTCAACATCATCGAAGCGTAGTATTAATTTCCAAATGAATATGAGCAAAGTAAAGTAACCCCTTTTTTTTTTCAGAAAATTAATATGGTAAGCTTGAATGGATTAATATAAGAAAAAATGTTGATCATATTATCTTGAACACAGTGTGAATTATATATATTGGTGCTTGATTTAGTTTGGTCGTTGGATCTATAAATTTGAACATCAAATTTCATGTTCTTATGTTAATAAATAATATTGTTAAGAAGGGACATATTATTAAAAAAACGAGCTTATGAAGAATGAATGGCAGACAATGAAACATAATGTAACAGTTGCAGAAGAGAACAGCTTCATATGTTTTCTTTATAAACTATATGGTACCTATCTGTCACAATATACATTTTTTGACTGGTTTCTAAATATGGATATTAATTCGA